>NC_009319.2:282772-300737 GCF_000002845.2 Leishmania braziliensis MHOM/BR/75/M2904 | reverse complement strand
CCGACGCGAGAGACCTAATCGAAATAGGGAGGAGGAGAGGGAGCTGCCAAATACACTCAAAATTCAAAAATAGAAAACGTGCAAACGCTAACGAGCTCAAGCAAACAAACAAACAAAAAAAAAAACAGAAAAGATGGAGAGATAACTGCCATATCACATGAAATTGTACCCATACACAGCGCCGACAGTTGACGTGTGAGTTTGCGTGCGTATGCTTGTGTTTCTCTTCAGCACATCAGTAACGCTTCGCTAAAAACTTCTCAGCAGTGGCTTGACGAGACTGCAGAAAACTCCCACGCGACATGTACTGCCATCAGAAAAGGAGAGCGAATCAAAATGAAAACATACCCCGCCCTTTTCTCGCTTGCGTAAGGCGCTGCTCCGCGCTTCCATACGATGACAGCGGGAAGACAAGAGCAAACCAAACCAAACCAAACAAAAAGAAACGCGACGACGGCAGAAGAGAAGGCCGTGAAGCTCGACAAAAAGAGACAACAGCAAAGCACAAAGAAGAAGAAACACACACACACACACACACACACACACCTGCCTCCATAGATCTATCAAAGTCTCATTACGCGCTGCCTGTCCCTCCCTCACGAGGGAAAGAAACCGGTGAGGAGAACGAGAAAAGAAGGTGAAAAACAAACAGGAAGACCAGCAACAGAGAGCGAGAGAGACAACTGGCATTGTGGTCTCGGTGAGAGGATTAAAATTTGGCAAGGGCATCAGCAAAACGAAGGCAAACGAGGAGTGCAAAAACCAAACGAAAAAAAGAAAATTAAAGTTTCGGTCGTATTGATGCACTCGCAGAGAGAGAGAGAGGCACACGCCAGCGAGACAGGCCGATAGATAGACTCAGGCAAAGGAGGAACTTTAAAGTTGTGTGCGGGTTCTAGTGCGCTTGGGTAGCAGACTGGGGGATCCCCGAGAGTGACAGGAGAGAAGGGAGCAGGAATTCAAGCTAAAGATGAGCTGAGAGGTTTGGTATAGACAGAGTGAGAAGGTACCAAACGCCTCTTCTCAACGCAGAACGCCTGTCCTGGACGTGCATCAGAAGGATTACTTGTAGAGAGGGCAACCGTCCAGGAACTGAGGCGGGTGGCCCGGGTACGACAGAGCTGACTCCTCATAGGACGGGAGTCCCTCTCGTTCCCGTTGTTGCTGCTGCTGTCGTCTGATGTTCTGGCTGACTTCGCCGCCAGCCGCCTGGAATATGTCGTCAACACCAGAGCCTTGCGCACTACTGCCACGGCCACCACCCCTACAGTGGCCGGAGAGGTTATTGTCACTGAAGGTTCTCCTTTCATGACCGCCACCGCCGCCGTGTGCGCGGCGACCACCACTATTGACAGCATCCGCCTTGAGTTCCTCGACTACCATTGAATCGCGCGGAAGGCGAGCTTTCTTGGATAAGAGCGGCGCGTCAAGTGCAATATACTCACACATTGCGTCCACCTCGTCTGCTGTTCGCGCCAGCCACACGCCACCAATATCGAAGAGAATGCGCTTGTGCAAGCTGCGAACGAGAGTCAGGTCCGCCTCACTCTTGCAATACAGTAGGTAACACCCCGCTCCGCGGCTTTCGAGGTGACTCGCGCAGGCTCCACAGGTGCGGTGCACAAGCCACAGAAGCTCCGCAGGCGTCGTCTCAAACCGCACTTGGCCAATAAAAAGGGCCATAGGGAGATTGTTCTCACCAGAGAAGCCGCTGCCGGTGCTGCCATTCGAGCTGGTGTGGTTGCCGTTGTTCGCGTGTGGGCCAGCTGTGCCGGAATTAGAGGTGGGTGGGAGATCGGCAGGAAACTGAATGTAGCGACAACGATCTTTCAGGGAGCGATGCACCACCTCCGATGGCAGCGCAAACATCGTGTCGAGGCGCACGCTGTGGCCTTGCATGAGAGGGGCATCCGCCGCCGATGGCCTCGTGCCGTGGCACGGACCACCGCACAGCATCCTACGAAACGGATCCCCTCCCATCTCAAATGTGTTGATCTGCGGGGAGTGTGTCGGGGTGGACAACTGTCTGGGACTGGAGCTACCGGAGAAGCTGAAGCTGTAGGGGTTGTGCCGGCCGCTGCGGTCCGTATCGGCGGCCATTTCGCTCGGCATCGGCGCCATGTACGGCGAGCGGGAGCCACCCCTGGTGCGGCAAGTGACCTTGATAGGACTGTCCTCGACCTCAATCAAGGTGCAGCTGTTGTGACGCCCCAGGAGTGTTGGATAGCTCATCTGCAGCGGTTCAGTGTACAGCGAACTCGAGAGGGGATCCTGCAGCTGTGCAGGCACTCCACCGCATTGCGCTGTAAACACGAGCGGCGGCGTACTAGGGCTCTTCGGCGGGTAGGTTGACGGCGGCACGCCAATGTTCGGGGAGTCCGGCATTCCTTGGCCGCAGCGCGGCTGCTGGACGAGGTGACTGTAGCTGCTGTTCTGCATGATGATGTGTAGGACGCTGCAGGCACGAAACGGACCCGATGAGGAAATAAAGGCCAGGAAAGTAAAGAAGGTGAGGTGGAAAATGGGGCGCAACTAGACGGGTCTAAGGGGGAGTGAAATGGTCGAGAACGACAACCCAGAAAGAGTGAAAAGAGGGAGAAAAAGGAAACCTACTCGATTAGCGCCGACACGGAGCGAGGTGCGCAGGCAACGTAAAGGAAGTGCGCCCCAAAGAAAAAGAAGGAGAGCGGGAGAGAGACGTACGGAGTCCAAAGGTACGCGGGATTCAATGACCAGCAAGTTAGTGAACAAGACGTGAGTAGGGGGCGAGCGGAAGAACACACGACACGCGCTCCTCGTCGTATGCGTGTGTCAGCCAAACAAGTCGACGAGAGCGAGGACTCGCACTGAAACGGTGACAAACAACGACACCCCCTTCCTCCCCCACAAAAAAAAAAAAATGACCGCTGGCTCGAAGAGTCAGCCAGTGCAGCAGGGCGGCGGGTGCGTGAAGTGGCGATGCTGGAGGAAGCGAAAGTGCGCAGGAGAGAGGGCCGAATCACACAAATGCAAAATACAAAAAAAAGAAGGAAACGCTACAATCATAGGAGACAGTGCAAGGGGGGCTGCGAGGGAGAGAGGTGAGGTGGAGGTGTGTGTAGAGGTGGGGAAGGGGAGGGGCCCAAAGCCTGGAGGAGCCGTGGAAGAAACGGCAGAGAGAGCGGGAAAAGGAAAAAGAGGGTTTAACACGAAACAGTAGAAGCCCCAAAACAAGAGTAGCGCAGTCACCGAGAACGAACGAAGAGGGAGGTGAGAGAGACACTCGAAAATAAAGTCCAAAAAAAAACGAAGGCACAATTGCGGGTACGCACAAGAGGTGATCGGTAAAGAGAGGGAAACAAGTCGGTGTGGGGGAGGGTTGAGTGGGTCGAGGAGATGCTGCCGCGACGGAGACACCTCAAGAAGCGAAGAAAAACAGCTGTCAAACAGAGGAGGAAGAAGTGAAACAACAACAACAACAAACGAGGAGTCACTTAGCACAACAAGCAGCAAGAGGGGAGGGGGAGGGACAAGCACAGCGGATCAGAGTTTTGAGAGAGAAAAGAGCGCCAACAACGAGAATTAAGACGGGAGAGAACAGGAAAAAGAAGAGCAGGAATACAGACGAGGGAAACACACGAGCTGAATTAGAGGGAAGCGACGCTAACGTAGCGAACTGAAAACAAGTACAAAACAGGGAAAACGAAACGAGAGAAAAAGGGAGGGGGAGCGTTGGAGGACGATAGAGCCGAACAGACAAAAGGGGTCTCTTATTCTGTCGCAAGCAAGCGATACAATCAGCACCGAGAAGAGAGGGTGCGCGCACACATGTCCACGGTAATCAAAAAAGAACGAAAACGAGAAATACAGAAGTGACAACACAGAAAAGAAAAACGTGCGGTGATGGACTGAGAAGAAAAGGGCGAACGAGCGAGACACCTTTTGCTTGTCGAGGAACTGAAATAGGTAATGGCAACACAGAATCAGAAGAAGCACAGGTGATACAAGAGAAGGCGAACAGACGGAATCAAAGAAGACGGGGCCTACACGGAGAAGGAAAGACCAAAAAATGAGGACTACCAAACAACGTAGAGGGGAGGGGGGGGTCTGGTAGCGGAAGAAGCAGCAAAGACACACGCTGTAATGACGACACCCCAATCCATACAAACGCAAACAAAAAATCACCCGTGTGTTATGGTGTGTATTGAGATGCCGTGGTGTGTCAGCGTGCTCTTTCGTTGTCCAGCAAAAATGTTGTCGCTCTTCTTCTTTTTCTCCTCAGGCGTGCGAGTTCCTCACGTTTGGTGTATCCTCCTTGAGGTCTGCGATGTGATTCTTTCAGGGGGTATAGCCACTGTACAAGATGTGACCTTCGCTTGAAGTGGTCTGTCAGCGCGATCCTGAACCTCACGTGCGTTTTAGAAAACGGTAGACACACAGACCGACGAGAAGCACGAGAAGCAAAAAAGAGTGGCGAAGGACGATGAAGACGAAGAGACAAACAGAAAGATGTACCACTGGAAGCACGATGAACACAACATAACAACGGCAATACACAACAGTAGTGACGACAACAGAGGTGGTGGAAGACCAGCAAGGCTTGTGCTACTGTTTCTTCCCGGAGGCTTCTTCTACGATGCGGTCCTTGATAGCGCACAGTCTTCGATCACTTTGAAAGAAACAACTGCCCTTGAATGAGCGGCGTCTACTACTGTAGCTTTTGCTGCCACGACCTGATCGAGAATAGCGAAAGAAACAAAGGGGTATGTTCTCAGAGGAAGCGAAGATGCACACACACACACACACACACACACACACAGGCACACGCGCACACGAATATAAGTAACAAACAAGCAGTCGCAGCGCTGTGGTAGGAGCAGCGGTGAGGTGAGTGATGAGGATCGTGAGACAATAGAGTTCTCGGTGTAGGGCGAATGCCTTGAGGTTGGTGACGATAATGATCAGAACAATACTAACACAAAGTGGTTCGAGTTGTGATGCGCTCCTCTTGTGTGCAGAAGGGCAGAACAAAGAAGTGTGTGTCTGTGGGAGAGGGGGGAGGGAGGGGATAAGATGCGGCAGCGATGAAACGGCGGCGCAGATACCTTCGACAGTATCCGTTACGAAGAATGTGGAGTAAGAGGAAGGGCGTGTATGAGTGGAGTTATGGTCTTCGTTTTCCCGTTCCTTAGTCGCTTAATTCCTTTAAAAATGCACAGGAATAGTAGGAGCGGCAGTACACACACACACGGGTCTGTATAGAGCGCGAGAAAACGCTCAGAACGCTTCTTGCTTCGCTCCCTGAGACTGGTTGCTCACTGTACTTCTTATTTTGATCGGTCTTCCGTCACAGCGTTGGTCTTTTTGCCGTTTCGCGATGAGTTCTAGGGCAGTGAATGCCTCGTCCGCTTCTTCTTCCCTCCCTCACCGCTTCGCTCACCGAGTGACGCACCCTGTGCCGCTGCTATCGGAATAGTTACGTGTGATTGTCGCCTGTGCGAGGTGTGTGGACGATAATATATATATATATATATATACGTATGTATATATCTATACGGCTTCGCTTTTTAGGTTAGCGTGCACTAGCGAAAAACAAAAAGAAAATGTGTCCTCTTCGTATCGGTATCGATGCGCGAGTGGCGCTGAGGAATGCACGAAAAAAAAAGTGGGAGGCTGACGAGGCAAACTGAAAGTACGCGCGAGTCACCGCTGTGATGCACTACAGGAGAGGGAAGGGGTGGCACATTCGGAGTAAAGGAGCAACGAGTGAAGTGAGAGGGGGGGGGGGAGGGAAGGGATAGGGCAGCATTACGAGATCCCGCAAGTGCCTGTGGTGCAGTCCAAGACTAGAGCTTGGGAAACAGAGACTGCATGTGTAAGCAGCCCCGCAAAGATCGAGCAATCGGTGATGCGTCCACCATTCTGGGACCTTTTCGCACGCAGATGTGCACACACGAAGGAATAACAAGTGCGCCACGGCGAGGCCATCACTGTAGGTTCACATGTGCACATGCAACGTAGATCACCAGAGTGGCGTTTTTCTTTGGTGTTCTGGAGAGGAAGCGAGGCACGATTGAATACATGTGACCTGAGTAAGTTGGTGCGCCCATGAGTGTACTTGGTGGAGTGTCCGGTTGGCGTAGCGGTGTCGCTGCAGAAAGACGGCGCCGTACGATGGCGCGCCCATGCGCTCACCTAAGCAGTGCGTCAGATGATGCCGTCCCTGTCCGAAGCCCAGCGCACACCAGAGAGCAAAACCAAAGAGCAGGAAAAACAAACAGACACACAAAAAGAAACACTGGAGGAGGACCACAAACGATGCAGCACACATCCCCCTACTTGCGCTGCATCGTTTTTTTTTTTCATGTCTCTGGGCCGAGGAAGTCCCCCGCCGCCACTCTTTTCGTGTTCCGCGCTCTCATTCATTCTTCTGTCTCGCCCCATTGCCACCGTCTGCGGTGCAGCAAAACACGTCCCATCTCACAATAGCGCACAAAACAAAAAATGATTAAAGGCCAAAATTTACATCCGACACCACACATGCGTGGAGGCTTGCCACGAAACACAGAGCAGAGGCACGCAAGCGAAAAGCGACTGGCGCACTTGGCGATGGCAAGGGTGGCATGGTGCCCAGCAACAGATGTGTATTCGCAATTAGCTCTTGGGCACACCGCCAGCCTCCCTCACACGTCGTGCACCACGAAGCTGTGCTGAGTCAGGGCAACGCGCAGTTCAGGACAGAGGGCAGTGAACTGCTCGTTAGCGATGGCGGCGTAGCGCCACCGCGCCATCCGTCCACCAGCACGGTACTGTCGAAGCTCCGCAGCGCCTCCGTCGCTGTCGTTACGGCTAACTTCCTCCCCAGCCGCATCTGCTGTCCCACTGGGTACATTACGCTGCGGCGCAGTGCCTGCCTCCGTGTGCGCTATCTTGGCCGCACGGAAGCGGCGGAGTGCTGCCTCCTTGCCGAGGACATGCACTCCCTTCGGTCCGCGGCCGTACGTGACACTTGCAACGTCCTTCTCAGTGACCCCTTTGGCGGTGGTGGCTCGGAGTTCAGCGTCAAGGTCTAGGAGAGGTTGCGTCAGCACAGTCACACCGGACAAGAGGTGGTGGTACTCCATCGACCCTGCGGTTGACGCCCCTGTGGCGTCACCCTTGCGGGATCCCACAGGATTGGCCAACGAAGGCAGGCGCAGCACAAACTCGCCCTCCTCCAGTAGCACGACATGGCGCGACATGAATGCGTATCGGCAAAGAATCGGCGCGGCATTGCTGTCGCAGCCCTGTCCTGCTTCGACATTCCAGCAGCCGTGGTTCGCGTGCAAGTGCACCGGCACACAGGCAATGTGGACCGGGTGGATGTGGGTGAAGGCGCCCATTGGGGTGCGGTGGACGAAGTGCTTGTGGAGGAGCTGATACGGGGCGTATAGGTAAAAGAAGGCAACAGGGAAAGGAAGCGCCCAGACAACGATGTCACCCGTTGCCTCGGTGACAATGCGCACGGCACTCCTGCGCTGAAAGGCGGCCCCTAGGTTGGGCACGACAGCGCTGCCGCCAGCAGTCGAAGTATGATACTTGGCGTAGATAGACAGACAGTCGAGAACCTCGGCGTCGCCGACCCACTGGCCTGGCAGGACTCGGTTCACTCGTAGCAGATCCGTGCCAGCTTGCACCTCTGCGTAGGTGCGCGTCGCCTGGAGCGATACAGGGAGAAGGTAGATACTGTCGCAGTGGCTACCCTCCACATAGAGGGTTTGACCGCTGCGCACGTATACCGGGATCAAGTTTTCCGAGATCTTCTGCATAACATAGCCCCACTGTGTGTCCTGCTTCTTCCGCAGGGTCCAGTAGTTCTCCTCCGCGATGGTGAGAGAGGTGGGATCACGTACGGAGTCGCGCCGCAGTGCCGGCGGGGCCTCTGGCTCGGGAAGTACTTGCTGACGGAGACTAAGGAGGAGATCGGTGGCTGCTACCGCAACGGCCGACGGTGTAGCCAAATCCCTTGATTCCACTGCTTCGAGAGGCTTCGGGACGTTGGACCACACCAGCCGCCCTCCGAGCACGGTGCGCTGCGCCAGCGATCGGGACATGAAGGCGCATCGTACCACCTCGACACACTCGACACCCCACGTCGTACCCGCCGGCGGGGCCGCTGCTGCAGTCGCAGCAGCACCGCCTTCGCTTGACGAGTCGTAGGTCACATATGTCAGTTCCATCATTGGCGCCACATCCGCTACGGATAACGAAGTCACCGAGTTGGAGCCCAGCTCGGATTTCTTGCACGCGTTGTAGGACATGCGCAACTCCCTTGATTTTTTTTCTAAAGATGAGGCGTTCGTCTGTGCCGTCTGAGGCGCATCGTAGCGATGAATCAGAGTAGTAGACCTCCCAAAGAGCCCTGGCACGGCCGAGGCGCCACGCTCCACCGCCATGAACACCTTCTCCGCCATCTGCGCAGCCCACAGAGCTTGGGTAGCAGAGTCGGAAGAGGATGTCGATGAAGCGCCACCCGAAACTGTCGCCGCCACGCTATCGGCTGTTGCGCGCTGCATTCGCAATTCATTGAGCAAGCACTGTGCACGAAGCATCTTCTTCTCACTATCCGTGATAAGCGTGTCGTCCAGCACAAGTGTCGTCAAAGACGGCGTCATTTGAGCCAGACGCGAAATGGCTGGGACAAGCGCCGCCGCCACCGGGTTGCCGGAGACATCCAGCACCTTCAGGGAGGGGTGGCCCTGTAGTGCCTCCAGCATGTGGCGCAGCACCGCGTTCCCGCCTTTCAACGTGCTGGCGTCGCAAGGTGCCGTGAAGTCCATTGAGAGATGAGTGAGTCGCAGCGTTGTCAAGTCCGGCAGCAATGAGCACATCACCTCCCCTCCCTCGCTTGCACGACGCGAGCCCGCGCCCCAGAGTGGTGCCAACACGACAGGCAGCGTAACCATGTCTTTCTTTCCAGAAAGAGGTCGTCGCTGGCTGTCGCTTCGCTGTTTGGTAACGCAGTGCACACGAAGCACGTCACCAAGGGCCAGGAGTGTGGTCGGTCCCGCGTAGGTAGCGCTGAGGTCAATCTCCGTTACAGGGGAGATGAGCTCGCCAGCCCACTCGTGACCGCGCTCGCTGGCGCTGCCATCAACATCTTTTCCTTCTGTGACCGACGCCACGTGAAAGAGATCTGCCCAGTACCGGGGTATGTGCAGGGCGCCGTGGTAGGAGGCGAGGAGTGAGAAGTATTGGAAGAGAGGGCTCAAAGGTGTGGCGGGCTGTTGAGGAGCAGTTGACGAGCCAATGTGTGATGTACTCGTGCTGTTACCATCGGCACCGCTATCCCAGCTTATCTCCACCTCGCTCTCACTTTGTGCTTTCCAGTCATCACCGGGATCGGCCGCCTGCTTTGACCCGCGGCCCAGTCCGCCGTTAGTCAAGCTGCCCTTATGCCGTGCGACGTGCATCGATGAAGAGACACCAGCATAGACGCACTCACATGGGAGATGCTAGCCGCTGTAGAACCCACTTTTTCTCTTGTCGTTGCTGCGGAATCAGAAAGACAACGATGGGCGCTCTCTCGGAAGTCTGGAAGTCGGAGAAGACGGCAATGACGGGCAAGAAGTCGCGGGAGGGTGCACAAATGTTCGTCTGTTGTGCGTCTTTGAGTCACACGGGTATGCAAATATGGCCGCTCTGAGTACACACTCGGTAGAGAAAGACGGGGTGCGCCAGGGGCGTCCACAGAGCGATAGGAAGAAAAAAAGAGACCGCGGCGGGGCTGTGGCACGCAGAGAGAGAGAGAGAGAGAGAGAAAATGCGTAGGAAAGGCGGAGACACGAAGCACGCAGGACGCTGCAGCTCACAGACTGCAGTTGCCTCACTCCGATTCAGAACCATCCGAAAAATACAAACTAAAAAAAAAAAACGACACTTTCCTTCTCGCTTCTGGAAGCCGAAGGGCTTACCAGTTGGAAAGCGCTACGTGGTGCGAAGGCGAATGGACGTTTAAGGAAATCAGGCAGCCGTGAGCCGCAAGGCACGCGCGTGATACAGGTACACTGCCACAGCCATTTGTTTCTTCCGTCTCTTTTCGGATTGCCTGTCCTTAGCCTCCAACCCCCGTTTGTGCCTCGCTATCGCGAGCCGTATTGGATGGCAGCCTCTGCGGTGTACTAGAAGTTTTGTTGCTGCTGCTGTTGTTGTTATTTAGGAAGATGAATTTTGGGGAGACGTTTGCACTCCGGTGACGCGTCTGTTCGCTTTTCTGTGCCGCTTCACTGATCCGCAAGGCAACGGTATAGCGCGACACGCGCCCACAAGGCTGCCCCCACACCACAGCAAGAGGGAGGCACACACACAGACACACAGCCGGATCAGAACAGCACAGGTACGCACGCCTCTCAAACCATCACAAGCACAGAGGAACCAAAAAAGGGGAAAAGAAAAACAGCACAAAGACCGCAGAGGAGAGCGCGCGCGCACCCACCCACCCACGCACGCACGCCGCCTTCTGCACCGCCACTCTCCATCTCTCCCTCCCACGACACTGGGTGAGACAAGAGTCAACACAGAAAGAGTAATAATACTAGACAACTACGATAGAACAGCAGAGAGTTTTGCTTGCGATAAGTCCCCCACCCCCAATTCCACCACGTACAGGCCGCCCACAACTCAATGGGCACACAACCACAACTCCTCTCCACCGCTTTGCCGCGCCACAGGTGAATCCCGGCCCTCTAGGAGGAGCCCTCCGGCCGCCGAATCGGGACATGCGTCGTACGGGTTCTTCCCGCCCTTCCGCGGGTACGTGCTGCGCGACCGGCGCCAGATGCACCGGAGTGGACTGCACGCCTTCATGCACGCAGACAGGGTCCAGGGTTCTGCTCGGGGTCGGCGGCAGCGGGGCCCGTCGTACGGGTAACAGTGGGTGCTGTGGGGGCGCGTACCGGGTGAGCGCAAGGATGACGCCGGCCAGACCCCGACCCTCCGAGGCACTGCACCCCGCCCGCATGCTATACCTCCCACTGAGTCACTTCACACGGTTGCATTCCATAAAAGAGGGTCGCAATTCTTCATTTTGGAGTGTGGTGGACCCAATTGACGTTCGCGGTGTTCTCGTCATGTTGCTGGCAACGGTGTCTCATCAGACCACCCGGTTGGATGTGAGAGATGCCGCATGCTTCGCACAGATGCACTGTAGAGGTGATTTACATGGACCGCTCCGTCTCGTGTTCCTCCATTGGACTTGCTCCTCTGGTATGTGGATGATTTGCTTAGATGCGATACACCATGCCCGCAATGCTTGGCAGCGCGTGCGTGCAGTGTTCGCCTTTTCCCATCCCAGCGCCTGCTTCAGGACGGCACCCTTGTATGGAGTCCCCGCGGCTTTCATTCATCCCACCTGTCGATGTCGCAGAAGGCGTGTTTAGATGGCGTTGTCCGCATGCTCCGCGAGAGGTGGAATCCTGCCATGCGCCTCTGCCAGCAGGGGCACACCACCCTGCTCTGGATCGGCACACCCTTGACAGGTTTGCGTGTGTCGGGTGGAAAAGGCCCGTGGAGAAGCACGTGTCTGCGCAGAAGGGGGTCACCGATTGAAGCTCTGAAGGGGCGCAGGAAAGGAACAGCGAGAAGCACCCGATGGCCGAAAGCCCATGCAGCGCCACCGAAGGGCGCGTAATCACATCACCGCGTGCACGGTTATAGTGTGAAAGGAGGTGTGCTGCGTGATTCGAGCAGTACGCGAGTCTCGAGGGGAATGCCAGGAACAACGACGAGTGGGACGCCCTCGTAGAAAACACGAGCGGGACTGGCAAAGCTGGCGGGGTGGAGGTATCACAATACTAGCGAAGCAGTAGGCCGAGCATCATCTGCAGTTGTTGCTGCGACTGCCAGTCTCCCACCGTTGCCGCAATCCATAGTGCAGACAGAGGTGTCTGTGCGGAACAGGAGTGATCAAGAACATTTCGTGCCACCAGGTCGCTCGTAGGGATGTAGGCTGCCATGGAGTGTGCCCATCTTGTAGGTTCACCGCAGCTCGCCAGACCGTGATGGCTTCACTTTCGTCCTTGCGAGCGAGGGGTGGAGGTGGGGGTTAAATCTATACACGTTTCCAGTTGACTGGGCACGGAGACGCCACTGCTGTGCTTCTTCTCTGGCGCCGTACTGGAATGCTGAAAAGCCGTGAGCCCAAAGGCCCTGCAGGTCGAAGGTGGTGAAATGTGTCTCTTGCAGAATCGAGGCTCGCGAGAAAGACTCCTCACAGGGCCTGGACGACCAACAGTGTCGGGGATCGTTCAGTCTCCTTGCAAACGCGCTGCGTATAGCACAGCCTGTGTCGAGAATTAACCACGACATCACCACAACACGCCACAAACATAAAAACAATAGACCACTGCGCATGTTCGCGCTGCACCGTCAACACAACGCACAGTGAGCGGGGCCTCAATGTGATCATGACTGCGCTTGTCTCTGGCACAGCCCCGGTTCAGACTGGTCCGCCGACACAAAGAGTCCGCACAGCCGTACCCCAGGGCAGGCTGCTTGGCTTTCCCACAAAGAGTGTGGCACCAGACCCTGAGCTGCCGCCGGTGAGGCGACTCGCATCATCAGCAGAAAATAGAAAAGGAACCCCAAAGAGAGAGAGAGCAACCTGCGATTTGAGAAGCATCCAATTCGCAAGCGCACTTTCGGGAGAGGTGCACACCCACATATCCGTGTACTGGTGAGGAGCCATAGGAAAGGGAGAAGTGCGGTCGTGTGCTTCGCGTCCCTCTGTGCATTGCGTCCGCTGGTGATCATTCGAGAAGAGGGGAGGTGGACAGAGAGAAAGCGCGCGCACACACACAGGCACACACAACAGGAAAAAACTCTTATATGTATGTGTGCAGCGGTACACATGGAGCATGAGAGAGGCATGAGGGGAGAGGGGAGACGCGTGTGAGAGGCAACAAAGGGAGAGGCGCTAGCACGTAAACAAAACGGCAAGCCACAGAGAGGGAGAGAGCGGGACATCAAGCATATCAGTGGATGCCAAAAAAAAAAAAGAACTCAAGTAGAGAGAGCGCAGCGACTGCGTGGCTGAAGAGGGTACGGTGGGGAGAGAGGAAGGGAGGAGGGGGGGGGGGGGGGAACGGGGCTGGAGGCAGCAAGAGGTGGTGAAAACGCAATGGCCCTCTTTGCTTCTTGTGCCATTTCGCCCAGTTTACGAAGGCAGTGGAACGCCTTTACGAGCGGAAAAAAAGAAGGGCACGCCGAAAGTGTTCTATTTTGTTACTTCGCTTCTTCTCACAGTAGCCGCACAGCGACGTTTACTCCCCTTGCGTGCCTTTTGCCCCCACTCTTTCGTCTGCGCAGAGTGCGCCGTCAGAGTCTCTGCTGAGGAGGAGTTGAGGTAAGGGCGAACGCGCAGGTGTTCGCGCAGTGGCAGGAAGACGGAGCTACCACCACGAGAAGGCAGACAGACAAAAAAAAAAACAAAGAGAAGACGACTCTGCGTGCCAGGAAGGACCCGGAGAAAGGCGTACACAGACAGGAAAGTAGGCACACACACACACACAAAGAAAGGCATTTTGATGGAGGTTTCTGCGATTGAGTGTGCACTGCTGCGGGTGCTGGTGGTGACTCCGGGCTGGAGACACGTGTCGATCTGGGGGTCGTGCTTACAGAGGCGCCTCTCCTCACAGAGAAGAAAATTACCATCGGTGCCTACCATGAAGAGAGGACAGCGCCGTAGATGGCAGCGCTCGTTCCCCACACCACGGCAATAACACCAGCCAGCAGCAGTGCGTAGGTGCCAAGGAAGTGGCCCCAGCCAACGCGAGCGACCGAGAAGCTGCCCGAGTACATCATGAACAGCGATGGGAAGATGAAGCCAACGAAGCCCCCGCAGAAGCCACCCAGCAGACCAAAGACAGTGGTGATGCGCGGGATAAAGAGGCCGGCGGCGAGGGCCCCCGCAGCTTGTAGGGCACACAAGAGAGCATTCTTCCACCAGGGCACGCGAGATACATCGGTGCCTATCATGTAGTAGACGCAGTCGCGGCAGGGTATCAGATGCAGCGCGAAGCCTACGCAGATTTTGAGCATCATGCCAGCGTACGAAACGGCCATGAGATGGTCCTTGAGGGGGTTGTACATGGCCAAGATGGAGTCGTTCACCTCAGGACCAAAGTCAAGGTAGCCGAAGAGACCTGTCAGGAAGTAGAGCACGGCGCACAGCGACATTCCGAGGAGTGCTGACAGGAAGACGCGGTGAACGGAGAACTTGTACATCTCACGTGAGATCTCCGGCGCATTCACCTGCGCTATGAAGGCAAACATGAGGCTCGACAAGCCCTTGATCGCCGTGTTGCCGGTTTGGAAAACGACAAGGTCGTCCCTCATGCCGCGTTCCTGCAGGCTCTGGGCAGAGTGAATGATGCAGGTGATAGTGAAGAAGACAACAAAGAGGATGGCCACTGTCGACACAATGCGCAGCGAGTTGATCTCCTTCAGCACGCACATGGGGAGTATCACGGCGATCCACAGCATCGATGTAATGAGCCGATAGCCCGGCTCGGACTTGATGTAGTCCGAGGCAGCTGGCGAGTTCTTCAGGAAGCCGGTGAGAATACTCTTGAGGGCAATGATGTACGAGACATCACCGCCAAAGCAAAGCACCCACATGACAAAGACCACAAAGTAGTCCCAGCCGCGGCCCATCAAGCGGCGCGCGATGATCTCCCAGTTGTACAGCGCGGTTTTGTGCGACACAATGGCGAGCAGCACAAAGGAGTACACCGCCATGGTCACCACGACCATCAAGTAGATCACAGCCATCCCTATTCCACTCATCTGAAAGGCCGCAGGGAGTCCGATGATGCCTCCACCAATCGTGGAGCTGGCGATGCTGAAGGCCGAGGAGAGGATGCCACCATACGGCATGATCACCTGCAGTATCTGCAAGACGGGATTGGTGGTGTGGCGGCGGCGCCACACACGCTCCTCACGGTCGCGTCGCTCCGCCGCAAGGATCTCCTGCATGATGTCTATGTTAGCCAATTGCTGTTTGTACCCTTCTGCTACTGGCTCACGCTCATCGCTGAGCGAGAAGGACTCAGCCTTCTTGGATTCCTCGGTTTTACAGTCCACGTCGCTAGCTCCCACCACAACCTCATCCGCCAGGTACTCCTGGTTGAGGTCATCGTTCAGCATGTCCAGCCCGTCCTCGCCGTACTCCGGCGGGTCTTCTGGCATGTTGTCCAGGACCGCCCGGCCCTGCCCGTGCTGAAGATGTAGCGCATCGTTAGCGCTGTGGTTTCCTCTGGTCGGCATATCTCACGTTGCGTTCGCTTGTCGAGGCACACAGAGGGAAGTGGGGAAAGTGTTGGTGCAGGTGGATGAGCCTGTGCGCTCCTTACAACTCTTTTATTGCCTCGGTTTTCGCTTCTTGGGCCTCTTACTTGATGAGCTCACATGCGCAGTCCAGACAAGACTCGAGAGCAACTCGTAGACGATAGGGGAGGGAGGTGGTGACACACACGCAGGTCAAAGAAGGCGGTGTGCGTGTTGCGCGTATACGACCGGATGAGGAGGGAGGAGTTGGAGGAGGAGCCAGACGGAGGTGACAGAGAAATGTGCGACAGGGAGAGAGAGAGAAAGCAACGCTGAACAAGACAGCAGGTACTGGGAGAGCTAGAGGGAACAGCCCGACCTGATAGGGAGAAGGAGTGCAGTCGTGAAGCAGAGGAGGTCCATCATAAGCACTCCCTTAATGAAGACGGTTACCAGGCATTAGGCCCATTTCCGAAGAGCCAAGCACGGCGCCAGCTCTCCTTCGTGAGACTCGGCTGAAGCCCGGTAAAGGTGCTCATCCCGCGCGCGCCTGTTACACGCAGTCCTATTGTGTTTCTACAAGTGGCGATTGATGTATCTCTTCGACGTTAGGTTAGAGGAACTCTGCAAAGCGAGAAAGAAAGGTGAAGCGGGTCACCTGTGAGAGACTTCTTCTCTCTCCCGGCACGGTGGACAGAGCAGCAGCAGCGTTGTCACTCCCCGTTGATCATAGTGGGGTGGCGGCGGGCCACACATGCCAGCAACGGCGCTCATCGTCAGAAAGGGAAGCGAAAAAAGCGAAGGAGGTGACACCGCTCTGCACGATCAGAGCAAGGGGGAGGTGCTGCGATCACCATGCCGCACCACGAGCCTAAACGTGCGCCTGAGAAGCACCAAGGCTGCAGAGACGGGAGAGACGCGAAGCGGTCGTGAAGAGACAGGTACGAGAGAAAGAGAAGAAGAGACCACCTAATGACCAGTGCTGAACCCACACACATCAATGCGCACGTACAGGAACGACGCCAACTGAAGATCCGAAGCAAATTAACGCAGAATAAGAGAGAACCAGCGAAACAACGCTGAAGAAGGAAGGGACAGGCGAAAAGGGCCGTGTCACCGACTCGCTCCTTCGTGACCTGTGCTTGTTTCTATGGGTGACGTAGCCAGCGGGAGGCACAGCACAACACACACACACACACACCCAATTACTCACCTTGCACACTCTGCATAACCCCATCGCAGTAGCTTCGCTGATTCGAGGGCGCACAGTCTCAAAATAAAGCGCACGTACACAGAGAGAGACACACAGACGCACGCCAGAGAAACTAACGGGGTACTGCTCAGGGGAAAGCGAGCGGCATGGCCGCAAGAAGAAGTGAAGAGAGGGGAAAGAAAGGCTGTGTGGTGGTGTGTGCCGAGTGGAAAATTGAAGAAGGCGCCGCATCTGAATCGAAAGCGGAGTGATGCAAAACGCGGGTGCGGAGAATACCCCAGTAATAAGAGCTGAGGGGGAGAAAAAGCGAAGGAGGCGTGATGCCATCGTCAGTTGTGCTTAGACACTTGGCATCACCCTCCTTCATTGGCTCGTATCCGACCCACACCACATCGTAATCGAGGAAGGCATCAGGAAAAAGAACAAAGCAGCACTCCAGCTGGTCTTCCTAGCCGCCCTCCTCCTCCGTCCCAACCGCCCATTTTTCGACGTTTCGCCGTGCAACCACTCCTGCGTGTGGCGCTGCTGCACAACCGCTGCCATCGAGCCCTCCCTCGCCCATCGCGCTGTCCGTCCGCAAGGCGGCAAGGGCAAAGGACAAACACTAAAAACCGGAGGAGGGGGAGGAGAGATGATGGCATCCCCCCGGGCACGAGAGCACGTGAAGAAGGCACAACTGGAGGGGGGGGGAGTGGAAGTGGCCACGAAGAAGGATGAGGGTGGCACCCCTGGACGGCAACACCTGATAACGCATGTCCGCCGCCAGAGAGAGAAAGAGATGCACGTTGTGTTACGCATGGAAAAATGTGGCAGCGTGCACGTTGTAAAGAACGGCTGTGCGTATCCCCCCTCCTCCCTCCCTCTCCAATTTGCTCGAAGTACGCCGCAGAGACAGGAGGAGTGGAAAACAGAAAAGGAAAGAGGGGATGGTACACAGTGGAGGGGTGGGTGGACCACAGCCCCGACAGAAGCCACACAAGCACACCGCCGCACAGCCTCCAAATAAGCACGCTGAAGAAGTTGTGACGCAGACGAGAGAAGCATCCAGCCAACGTGTGCGGCGCATAACAGGAAGAGAAAGTCGGTCCATTTTTGCCGCCTATGCAGAGCCATAAAGTTGCATGGAAAAGGGGGGGGTAGGGAAGAATGAGAACCTCGGAGCTGCGAAAGCGCTAGTGACGGCAGGAGATGGGCGGAAGTAGAAGGGAGAGGTGGCGGAGGTTATGAACGGATCAGCAAGACCAAAAAGGCAAAAAAAAAACGAGTTCGCATTGAAGGAAACGGAGAAGTGACGCTTTACAGCGAAGTAATTCGGGGGAGCCCTAAAAGAGGGGAAGACAGAGGGGTGAGGCAGTGGCGGCCAGTGCGGGAGTACGGGGAGGGTACAGCGGTAGAAAAGCGCGGTGGCGGGTCTCTGAGAAGGGAAGCGCGAGAAGACCAAATAAATTAGAACTTTTCACCTCCGTATTA
>NC_009319.2:239811-282672 GCF_000002845.2 Leishmania braziliensis MHOM/BR/75/M2904 | reverse complement strand
AACCAAAAAAAATTAAACAAACGAAAACTAAAGGCGGTATAACGAAAAGAGAACGGCAGGAGAAACGCTTCTAACGTGCAGGCACACACACAGAGAAAGCGAGAAGAATAAGAAAAAAAGGGTGGGGGCAGAATACTCATCTACACACCGGAAAGCATATGCCACTCGCAAACAAGTAGGCTTGCGCAGGCACAAGCAAGTAGAGTCCCACGTGTGAGACAGAGAAAAGAAGTTGACGAGGGGGGGGAGGAAGATGCGAGGAGGCACCACAGGACGCAAGAAGAGGCGGGGAATCCATACACACACACACAAGGAACTCAGAGATTAACGAAAAATGGGAAAGATAGTCCAAACTAGGGGGAGGGTATATTGAAGGGTAGGAGTGAGCAAAGAGGAGAGAGAGGCAAGTGATACTGCTACACAGTCCGAGGAATGAAAGAAATGTAACCCATAAGCAAAACCAACAGTACACAGAGAGGGGAGGGAGCAGCAGCAGCAGTAGCAAAACACAAACAACAACGAAGGGGCTGCGCGTCTCCTCGTTTATGTAAAACCTCCTTGAAGTTGACGAGCTGTGCGATGAGTCGTGGGCGCTTATGCTCCTCTTTTCCGCTGTTGTCAATTGTATATCGCGGGTTCAGGTCTTTTTTCCTTTTCGTATGCCTGTGGTCTCACAAGGATTGCATATATATATATATATATGGATGCCGAGGACCAGAGATGTGAAAGAAAACAACGCCAGAGGGAGTGAGTGTGAGGAGAGACGAGGCGGCGTTTGGAGCACAATAATAAAAAAAGGAGAGCACAGACATGACACAGATGGAAAGAGAGAGAGCAGAAAGGTGGAGCAGCGTCACCTTGAGGTACACGGTGAAACGGTGCATGTTGTCAGCATATGCTTGATTGCATCCACCGGATCGGGGGGCGCCCGTGCACGCCAGCTTGGATACACTCCAGTATGAACCACTTCAAAGGTAAAGTTGTCCCTTGCCTTGGGGTTGTTCGAGCCAATGGGCTCCCACCGACATTTCCGCTTCTGGCCACATATGCAGCCTCCTAGCCTCACTACGCAGAACATGAACGGCCCCTCAACCACGACGAGCAGCGCCAGCGCTTTGTCATCGGTTTTTCTCCCATCCCGTGGGTGCGCTGCGCTTCAAGCGTACTGCTCATGTGGTTTATGAGAGTATCTTAGCCTCTTTTCATTTCTGCGTCTGTTCTTTTCGCTTGTTCTCCCCTTTGCAGATTTAATGAGAAACGGGTGCATCGCATGGCAAACAGGCATTGGTGATCAGCGCTTGCACGCTTTGGGCTCCTTCTTGATGTTTTTCAGTATGCACTTGCCCACTCATCCAACTTACCTACCGGCTACTACTACACTATAAGAGGAAAGAAAAGAGGGGGGGGGGGAAGAAGGCCACACGCCGAGTGCTTCAGAGATGCGCGCGCGCGTGTGAGAGTGCATGTGATTGCAACGTGAACTGCAATACCTTCCAGTGAGGGTACACATATGCTAAGGCCCTTGCACATACACGCATGGACTCCGGAGGGCTGAGGCCGTCGCACAGCTACGGCGGCCGCCAACGCATAATCGTGCACAGCAGACAAGTAAAAGAGGAGTCAACGTTCCTAATCATGGGGGACTGAGGGAGGGGGACCCCACGGAGCACATGCACCGAGGTTCACGATGAATCGCAATACCGGAGTCACGTGTGCAGCGCTGTTCTGCTCGCCATTATGCTCCCAACGGTGCCAATTGCTCTCATTCACGTCTGTCGCTGAGGCCTCTCACGCCTCCGCAGAAGATTATGCGTACAGCTGCATCTGACTCTGAGGGAGTGAAGCCTTGATGTCCACTGCGAGGTATTCCTCGACTTTGCCGCTCTGCACGAGGCGGCGCGCCTGCTCACCAAACACAGTGTTCTGGTTCACATAAGCGCGGAGGCGACGACGCTCCTGGATGTGCTCGGCAATAGCAAAGACAAAGAAGGTGGGCAGTCCAACCAGCATCAGACGTCCGTACCCCTGCGGGGTGTAGCGCCAGCGGCTCGTCATGGTATCGCAGATCGCCTCCTTGATCTTAGCGTCCACACCGACGTCGAAGAAGTGCGGGGCGCCGAACTGACGCCGAAGAGTGGCAGCGCCGGAAGTGTACATAACGAGACTCCCCATCACCGCACCAGCTGCCACCATGTTTGCCTGCCGCCACCACTGGCGATTATTCTCAATCTGCCAGTCGCTCTCCGTCTGAAACTTGCGCCAGCGGAGCATCCACTCATCCAGATACTGCAGCGTCAGCTCGACCTTCATTTTTGTGCCACTTCGAGATAAGTGGAGTGTGTGTGTGTGTGTGAGGGAGGAGGGGAGCAGTGGAATGTTGGGAAGAGGCGTCGCCAATACGAAAAGGGTACTTCTGTAGGTCGTTGAAGGTGTACGCGTGTACGTGCACGTCAGCAAGGGTGGGGAACCAAGGGAAGGGGGGCACAGCACAGTGCGACGCAGAGGAAGAGAAAGTGCAAGAAATCGAGAGAATCACACAGGAGGCATGCGAAATGGGCAACGTTAGCAGCAGTGCATGTGCACAGATGCAGTACAATGACCACACGGAGGAGAACGGTGTCCTCCGACTTGTATCAGGAGGTCCACGTCGTTTTCAAGGAGAACGAAGGAAAGAGACATTTCGAGAGAGAGAGAGAGAGTCTACTGTCCGAGCGAGAAGAAGCGCAACCTGCAACACAACCAGATGATAGAGCCCTCAGCACCTTCACTATGACTTCAAAGTGTCGTCAGTGAAGCAAAGAGAAGGTGTGCCATCAGCAGCTCCGATTTGCTCCTTCACTTTGTTTGTCTTTTGCCTCTCGCTTCCATGCAACGGGGGGCGCAGACGTACTTCGCAGCAGCAAGCGCGATTATCGCACCCGAATCCGCGGCGACCTCGAAGCGCACATATGAAGAGGGGGAGCGAGAGGTAAAGACACCTGTGCACTCATCGCGTTAGTACAATGACCATCAGTGCAGCCAGGCGAGAAGAAAACAGGATATGAGGTCACGCCCGAAGCACCCCAAAGACGCTCTTCAGGCAGTCCTCAGTCGCCCCCTCTCGTCAAACGCGTCACTCCCATTCTCGCAGAGAATACGTAGCAGCGTGACGCAACCGACGGCGAGTTCTCGGCGAAGTTGTGCTTGAATTTCCTCGGCCACACCGTCATCCAGATACACGCCGCTGCCGGCGTGAACAGGTCTGCTTCGGCGCAGTACCTGTTGTAGGTGGTAAAGACGCTCCTTTAGAGACTGCTGAGTTGCGCTCGCGCTAGCAAGCGAGGCCCGGGCTTGCAAAACTTGCACTCGGCACTGCTGCAGCACAGATGTCGGTGCGGCCGCGAGCGCGTGCGCCACTCTGGGGCTCCCACGATAGCCGTACACCAGCCGCTGAGCACGCGCCAACTCTGAAAAGAGCGGCAGGCGTTGGTGGAGCAATAGAGGCGTGTAGTGCAGTTGCAACTCGGCCAGGGTGAGCAGTGGACGCATCATGAACCTCTGAGACGATGGTGCGACAGGCTCGTCAGCACGAGAAACAGTTGAAAACATCTGCGGTATTGGAGGAGTCCCAGTGGCAGGCGGCCGTGTAGGTGAGTCGACGACCTGTAGCAGTTCATTGTGGCGCTTCTCACGCGTCAGCAAAGCCACAAGGCCTTGCTCAGCCTTTTTGTAGCAACAAGATGCCACCAGCGTCTCCGCAGCGGTGACAGTGGACTCTCGCACTAGTAACCTTTTCTTCAGTGTGGCCTCTAGAGCAGTCTTCACATCTCCAATCACCTGCTGAAGTAGGCGCAGCGTCTGGTTGTGTGACTGCAGGACAAGTAGGCAACGCCCGCGTGCAATGCACGCGACTTCGTAAGCTTTTCGGGTCTGCAAGTAGCGCTGCAGCTCATTGTCACGCCGCACTCGCTCGTACGCGAGCGCGGCACGTTCGACAGAAGCGGCGTCGGCAGCTTCCGGTGCGGTGTTGGAGGGCAATGCGTCGAACATAACAAGACCAAGTGAAAAACATTCACCTTTCCTATTGCTTCCGCTTCTCGGAAGGGAGTAACGACGCCGTGAGGAGGAGAGGGGCTCACTCCAACACGCCTTGTGATTTTCAATGAGGAAGAAAAAGGCGTCACAGAGGGTGAGACAGGTCTGATCAATAAAACGAGCAAGACCCCCACCACAACACACCGCACATGCAGCGCAGCGATGAATGAAGTTTCTACGTGATGCTCAGTGGCTTTGATTCGTTTCTGGAATGCCCACAGCGGATACAAAGGAAAAAGAGACGGGGGAGACGAGCTGCTGCCGCCCCGTCACTATGCTGAAGCAAGCGCGTGCAGAGAGCGACTCTTCTCCTCTCTTGTGTGCGAGACGCATAGAGGTATATGTCTCTGTGTGTGTGTGTGTGTGTGCGTGTGTCTGCGAATGTAAGAAGGGGATGGGGAAACGCTGTCGACCACGATCTATTCTGTAGCCCTCTTCACTCGGCATTCATGCGTTTTGCTCATGTTGTGATGATAACGATGTGACTTTCAGATACGTCGTAAAGGCGAGGTGTGAGGGCCGAAACAACGATAGACCGAAAAGAGGCACCACCCCGAGGCACACACAACGTAAAACAAAGAGAAGCTAAAGAGACAAGTGAAGCGAAAATGAGAGGTGCGCACCGCCACCAGCACACTAATGCACACAATCAACGAAACAGCAGGGCAGGTAGTGCCCAGCAAACGGGTGTGCCTCCTCCTGAGAAGAGAGACGGCAGGGTTGATAAGCAGGAGGAGCGAGAGAGAGGAAGGGACTGCTACTGCCTCAGTAGAGCAACACGCCAAAGCTCTCAATGAGGAAGCGTGACAGCAGACGACGTTTGTTTTCTTTGCCCCGCTGCCTCCTCCTCCTCCCCCCTGAGGGCGTGCACAGGCACTCCCTTCCCGCGACTCGCTTGCCTGTCTTTTGCAATCCTGTTTCTTTTTTTTGCTTTTCAACTTAGCGATCTCACTGTGAATTTCGAAGGCATCGGACACAATCGCCTCTCCCCTCCCCACCACCGCCATCAGTGGTCACGAGCAGTGAAAAACGAGACAACAGGCATATACAGTGAGACACTCACAACAACAATAACACACGTACTCGCGTGCATGCGGTAAAGCATGCGCAGCGTGCTCGACCCCCCCCTCGCCCCTCGTGCCCTTCCGAGTGTTTCGTGCGAGAGGAGCATCAATGTTTGTCATTACTGTCATGGTCCATCGCGTCTTGCAGGGCATCCACTGTGTAGCCTTGTGCGTCTGCCGTCTGAGCCGTCTTGCGCACCTGCATGCCCTTCACGTCCAACCAAATGTCCATCGGCGTTACGAAGAGACTGCGCTTCTTTGCCTCGCGGTATTTCTCGTAGAGCTCCACGCTCTTCGCCTCGATGCGGGCATCATCGAGAACGGAGTAGTACGTCTTGCTCTGCCCAGACGGGCGGCGCACCTTCACCTCGACCGAGGGCCAGTACTCCCTGCCCAGCTGCGCCTTGCGAGCGTCCGCCAGCAGCTCAGACAGCTTTGCTGAGCCGTAGGTTACATTATCGGACTGATCCTCGTACTTGTCACTGTCAAGCTTCAGCACCCCCATGCCAACGCGATGATCAGCGAGAATGCGCAGGCGCCTTTCCACTTGCATCTCCACAAACGGATTTCCGTAGGCGTCCAGCCGCTTCAAATCGTCGAGGCGGCACTTAATGGAGACGTTGCGGTTGTGAATGTCCACCATGCGCTGGTACCAGCCTTGCCAGTCGTACCGCTTGTACTGCAAGTTGTCGTACTGCTCTACCATACCCATCTCCGTTGGCACGTTGAACTGCGTCAGCTCCGTCCCGACAGGGCCAAGGCGGCGACGTGTTCGCTGCGCCATGAGAGCCGCTGCTGCCTGTGGGACGTATGAAAGGCGAATGTATATCCGTGTCATGCACTCCAAGTACCACATCGATGACTTGGTTGCCTCAGAGGCGCCTGCTGGGAGGACCCCTGACTTCTCCCAGGATGGATGGCGCTGACGAATGGCCTCCAAGAGGAGGTCAAGCACGCTGTTGTCCACCTCAGGCCGGCGCACGGTCCGCTGCAGCGCGGCGGCTGACTCGGCACGCTCGAGCTCCTGTAGTGACGTCCCCGCCACGCGTAGCACGGCAAGAGTGCTCTCTATCTGTTCATACGACGTGAGCTCTTGAACAAGCTTCTCCACCCGGGCCTTGCGTGCACCCGCACGTTCCTTGCGTCGGTGCAGAGCTGCCTCCAGCTCAGCCACATACACGTCACTAAAAAGGCGCTTCGTAACCTGCTTTGCACCAGTCGCGTTCTTCAGCAGGCGGTACACCGCCTCCAACGTAGCCGGGTCGGAGAGCAGCTCACGCGCATGCTCGCGCCAGCGGTGTGTCCAGTCGACGGCAGCCATAGCAGCGTCCCAGTCTACGACGTGATGGATCTTGCTCGCAGCACTAGAGAGCTGAAAAACGTGGCTGACGTGCGCCTTGATGGCAACTTCCGTCCCACTCATCAGCGAGTGCAGCAGCGACTTCACCTCAGCGGTACTGTCGAAGCGGTCCACTATGTTCTCCACATCTGCCCGCAAGAGCTGTCGGTCGTCCAGCGTTGCCTCACACAGCGCAACGTCGCGGCTCAAGTGATACAGTCCGGCGGAACGCAGAGCCTTTGCGAGACGGCCACACCCCCTCATTTCTCCCAGCAACGCTTTCAGGGCTTCTGTGGCAAAGCGACGCTTAACAATCGGGCTCAGGTTGGCGAACGCTGCGGTCATCACGTGTTCCTCGGCGGCATTGATGCCTTCGTCGAGGTGAGTTGACATCACCTTCAGTTCCGCAGGAGCGCGACTATGGCTTTCAGAGATCGACACTAGTAGCAGGTAGAGAGCCACGTGAGCCGTCATGGCAGGGGTGCGCACCGCATCTTCCATCATGAGTGCTTCCCAAGCAAAGCCAAGGGTGACGCTAACAGGAGACTTGGAGGAGGAGAAGAGGTCCCCCTTGTGTGCCGCAACGCTGTCAAAAAAGACACGCCACACACCATCCCCGTGGCCAAAGTATAGGCGGTTGCGTACTATCGGCAAGAGCTCCTCCTGCAGGAAAGCGTTCCGCTCCGTAATGGCCTTCCGCCGCAGCACCTCGAGCGCCAAAATGCCATCCTCGCGCGGCGACAATGCAGACATGTCTGCCTGGTAGCGCGCGTGCAGTGCGGTGAGATTGCGCTCGAACGCGGCCTTGTCAAAGAGATGAGACCTTCTCAGGTCACTGTACTCCTGGTCCGCCTTCCTCCAGAGTACCCTCAGCCTCTCCTCCGCCCCAGGGTTTGCCTGCTTTGCCATGCCCGGGATTACCTCCGCAGCAAAGCTCTGTACCATGGCCTCAGCTACTGGCGAAACAGGCAGTGCGTCCTTGACAAGCAGTCCTTCAAGAAAGAGAGGCAGGCGTGGGTGCTGGTCGCCGAGCCAGTACTGCAGCGTCCCCCACCTCTGGTGCAGAGACTGTTGCTCCTCGAGCGACGGCGCAGTCGTCGCAGCGGCGCGCAGCACGGTGCTTTCTGGTGGACGGGACTCTTGATTCGGTAGCGTGCGTTGGTACGGGTCCTTGTCGCTAGTGCCGAGGCCCTCGTGCACTTTGGTGCGAAAAAGGTCGGCTGCCGGTGCGGCGGTTTGCACCCGGGAGAAGTTAGGACGGATGTTCACCGTTGCCATCGACTGGTGATTCACAAGACCCGCGCCATGCGAGCCGAGAATGCGGTCACGATGCTGCAGTTGCATCCGTCGTGGTGTTGATGACACACCGCGACATGTGCCGTGAAGCACAATCAGACACGTGTCCTGCGCACCCTGCGCATGCTTTGGGAAGCGCAGCATGAGCACAAGCCAACGCAAGTAGGGAGGAAACAAGTGGTGCGCAAAGACAGGAGAACAGTGGGGAGGGAGAGCTAGACAAGCAGCGCCTCGCTGCAGCTCCGGTGTTCGTCAACCGTTTACCTCCTGCTGCAGCAGCACGTGTGCGTGGGTGTGTGAACAAGTACGGACGTTGTGGGGAGCAACAGAGGAAGAGAGAGAGAGAGACGAGACCGTCAGTGTACAGGGCAACCACAGTATCACGGGAATGGGCTGAATGGAATGCCGTATAACAAGATAGAGGTACGCGTGCCTCTGCATAGTTGTAGCGAAGAGAGCTGACCCCTCTACACACACACGGAAAAAGGCTCCCCAACTGCGAAACCCGTGCACGCACCGCCTCAGTACTAACGAAAATGAGAGGAAAGGTGGCTGGAACGAAAAGAGAGAGAGAGAGCTACCTCATTCCTTCGACTCCATTAGTGTACGAGTGCATGCGCTTCAATTTCGTTGTGCAGTCATTGGCGTAATACGATAAACGCGTCCACGAACAACACTGAAAAAGAGCAGTAGGACGGCGTGCATGCGGTGGCGTCTGTCCACACGATCAGTGCACGCTCACAAGAATAACTGACTCACCAAACACACTTTCCGGAACGAGGACGCAAAGGCGCCTGTGTGAAAGCCGAACTCCTGCGTCGTCATGTACTCCAGTCCCTCATCGTACGTCGCCCCCTCCGCCCACGCCAGACCGAGCAATAAGCTGGACTGCATCGTGAAGAGCAGCACAAGCACGGTAAGCATCTTCATCAGGAACGCCTTCAGCATCTCACTCGTCATGCCCATTACAGCCGCAGAGTTGCGCGCCCTGGCGGAGGGAAGGGTGCCAGCGCCTTGGTAGTAGATCTGGCGCACCACAAAGTACACAAGCCAGAGAGGCACGTAAATCCACAGGTACCGTACGAGACCTGACAAGCAAAATACGCAAAGAAGCGGCACGAGTACCGCGGCAAACGCCACGAAGCTGGTGCCTTGAACCAGAACTGTCGGTAAGTCATTCAGCTCAAGGCTGCTGATGCGCAGCAGCAGCTCCACGATAAAGACAGAGTCTGTTTTCTTCTCCTCCTTCACTACCACCGGTGTGGTGCGGTCGAGGTCTCGTGGGAGGAGCACCATCATGGTGTACTCCCAAACTGGGGTAAGGAGGCCGGAGAAGATGTTCGCCGCACCGCAGATGCAAAACCGGCGCCAGCCCCCGTCGATTCTGCCAAAATGATATTGAATATAAATGAGCATCGCGAAGGCCTTGGTGGCACAGAGGATGATGTAGTATGGGTGGAACTCGAAGATAATGCGCTGGCTCTCCCGCCGCACCGCCTCCATCGTGTTTGTGAGGGCCTCCACCACTACTGGCGCAGGCACCGCCGCGGGTGGGTTCTCCTCGTGGTACATCTCCATCTCTGTAAGTGCAGCGGCATCTCCGGTGTACGGCGCCCCTAACGCCGCGTGAAAGGACAGTGTTACTGCGCCAACACCGCCCCGATCAACTATGACGACATCCGTTGCAGAAGACGTCGTGGTACCGGTAGGGGACGCCGCCAAGGCTGTGGGGCCGGCAATCCCACGGAAGAAGGCGGCGCTGTTGTACAGCTCTACTGGTGACATCGCAGGGGTGCTGGTCACTGTCACGGCACCTGGGTGGTGCGCCTGCGTCATATGGGGCGCCTGGTCGGCAGATGGTGCCTCCACAATGTGAGCCGCCTTGCTCATCCACAGCACGCGGCGCCATTGCTGGAACGTCTCCATCACCATGCGATCCCTGTGGGCAAACATGTTGAACACGCCGTTCATGGCCGTCACCGTAATACTGGACAACACCAAGATGAGAAACGTCGGTATCAGAACCTCCGATGGGAGTTCCTTCAGAATCGAAGACGCGTTCACCCCGTTGTTCGCTGGAGTGGTTGACCGTGCCTGGGAGTTAGTGATCCAAGAAGGTGGCGACGAAAGTAGGTGAGCAGGCCTGGCAGAGGCCGGCAGGGGCTCGTAATACGGCGGCATTGACGCGAGGGGAAAACACGGCAAGCGTTATGATGTAGAGAAGCTCAAGAGAGATCCAGCCTGTAAAGTGCCGGAAGGGGGTACGTGGGGCGCACCCAGGGCGGCTGTGCGAGAAGGCAAAACGAAAGAAAAACGGGGCGCGTGCGCACGGCGCGGAAGACCGACGTTTTCTTTCGTTTAGAGACAAAGCGCATAATCAAGAGAAGTGCGCAAAGTCGAGCGAGCGCTCAGAGTGCGGTTGCGAGTGTATGGGGTAAGTGCAATGAAATGCGGGAGCGTCTGTACTTGGCGGTGGCAGCCTCAGTCGCTTCACCTTCTCCACTTCACCAGGAATGTTGTACAGCCAGCAGAGAGAAGGTGAGATGGGGATGAGAAGTACACGACGTAAGAAGGACGAGCATCAGAAATGGACAAGAGCACAAGAGCTGCAGCAGCCAGTCGCTTTTCACTAGAGGCGCTTCCGAGTATACGCATGGAGACAGTAAGGGAACCCGTGAGGGTCCCCCCCTCCCCCGTGGGACTCCAGCTGGCTGCTCGTAGAAACGAAAAGAAGGCAATACACAAGTACCGGCAAAACTGTGGGACAAGTGCAGATCAGTAGCGATCACGAGCAATATTGTGAATTGCCCGATAAGCGCTGCTCCATCATTGCAGAGTGAAACGTTCTCTCTCCTTTCGTTGTGTGTGGATGTGGGGGGATGGAGTACATGGGGAAAGAGGTGGGTGTCGCATGCGCTGATGTGAGAGCTGTGGTTGGGTAGATGCGGAAAAAGATACATGTAGCGTAAGGGGGAGGGGAAGGAAATAGCGCTAAAGAAAATACACACACGCACACACACACACACACATACACACACACACACAAGCGAAAAGAGTGCGGCAGAGATGAATGCGCCGGTGTATTGCCTTCATGGACTGCAATAACAGAGGTAACACGAAGTCTGTGAGCGGGACGTGCAAGGGAAAAAGAGGGAGAGCGGCAGGAAGGAGAAGAGGCGGAGGAACCTCAGTGACGCGTCAGTCAAACCTCAACCGTTCACGAGCACAAATCTGAAGCCTGACGGAGCCCCCAGAAACACGGAACACACCTGACAAGAGAATTATAAAGCGAAAAGACGTACACACTCTGCGCCAATGTCATCAGCAGCGCGTCAGCCACCCCTCAGCGGAGGGGCCGCACCGCAAATTCTGGGTGCCGCACGGAAGACACAAGCGGATCGCAGCAGCACAGATACCATCAAGCGGCGAAAAGAGAGGCTAACAATGACAACACCGCCACGAAGAAGACCAACCCCAGTCCCGTATCGATGAGCCACGGCACGCAGGGCACGACGCTCTTCGCAGAAGCTCCCGTAAAGAGGAAATATACAGAGAAGTCAAGGAAGAGATAAAGGGGAAACATAAGCGAAGCGAGTGCCTATCTTGCGCAGAGTGCCCATCTTCCTCCAAAGTTATTGTCTCGACGCTTCACAGCGTGTCGCTGACTTCTGTTGGTTCCTTCGGTAAGAAGGGTTGGCACACTCCTTCCCCCTCTACCTTATCGCTGCTAGACAGCGAACTCTGTGGGGGACGGGAGCGACACGATTTGGTATCCGTGTTGAGGGGCGGCGACGTGTGGACCCGATCCCCAGGAACACTGGTTGTCAGCATACGCCGCTGACCCGCGCTGGTTGGTCGCTGCAGCGCCATGCTGCTCGGCTTCCGCCTTTATCCTGGTTTCTTCCTCCGCCATAGCGTCATGCAGCTCCTCCATGATGCGCGCGGCGCGGTGGTTCCAGCGCCTGTAATGTTGTGCCAGGGATTCGTTCATGCGACGATCCTGAAGCCTTTGCACACGCTCGCGGTGAAGTCGCACACTTTCATCGAGCAGCTTTCCTGCCTTGACGTACTGCATCACCTGCCGCTCCTTCGCCTGTTCCGCCCGCTCTTTTTTCTCCTCCGCAGCCTTCACAATCTCCACGCCACGCGTCACGCGCTTGTCGACGAGTTTGCGGAGGTTCTCGCGTTGCCGCTCCTGCCGCACGGCGTGAATTTGCCGGCGCTGCTGAATGTATGCCTCCAGTTCCGCCTTCTCCTCGGCGTAACGGCTTTCCTGCTGCAGCCGTCGCTGCTCTAACTCCTCTACAAGGTCGTTGTGATCCTTAAGCTTCGTCTCGAGGATGGCCTCTCCGTTCTTCCACACAACCACAGACTTCGAGCTGCTGGCCTCCTTCTTTGCCATCCACTTGCTGCGCTTTGACTCGCGAATGGCGCATAGCTTTGCTTCCCTCTCCTGCCGACGGATTTCAGCCAACCGCGCTTTCTCAGCCAGCGTCTGAGCGTCCTTTGCGGCCTGACGCTCGCGCAACTTGCGTGCGTAGTCTTGCCTTGCCTGCTCGCGGTCGTGCAGCTCTTTTTGCGTGCGTTGGCGCTCAGCGTCGAGGTTGGCTAAGTTGCGTGTGCGACGCTCTTCATTCGAGCTCGCCTTCATCACCGTCTGCTCCTGCATTTGCTCATTGTGGGCCCGGCACTGATGCGCCTTAGCCTCGATGCGATCGTTGCGATTTTTGTAGTAGGCAAGCTGCAGGGTCCGTGCCTCCTCTAGCTGCGCCGTGCGCTGCTTCTCGGCATCCTGTAGCCTCTTCTCAGCCTCCTCCTCCGCATTGATGCGTCGCTTGTAAGTATCTAAAACGCGTTGGGCCTTGTCGTGCTCGATGCGCCAGCGGGTATTCGCGTTCAGTCGCTCTACCTCTTCTAAAGCGGACTGGATCAAGGCGATGCGGCGCTCAACCTCAGCCGTGCGCACGCCCGCTGGTGGTTGCCCCGTGGTTTCTTCAAGAAGCCCACGCAGCTGTGCAATGTAGCCGGCATACTCCTGGCAGAGGATATGGTCGTCCGTCTTTTTTTTCGGCGAGGGTATGGGCTTCTTGCCATTGGTGGCCGTGAGAGCCGGCAGATGATAATCCACCATCCGGAGCAAGAGGCTTGTCTGTCGCTTCCCTGTACGTCAGTGCGGAGGGCGTGAGGGTTTCGTTGCTGATGTCGCCAAGGAGGTGGGCGACGGTGTGTGAGGGGAGAGCACAATGGATCGACGGCGCCCTTCCCTCTTGGCGCGGCTCACTTTCTTTGCTTTGCTTTCGCTCGTGCTCCGCAAGTCCCTGCGTAGGGAACGTACGCACGCCCACGTTTATGAGAGAGAGAGGGAGGAGGAAAGGGAGAGAGGCCGGGACGAGAGAAGAAGGGGAAGCGGAACAGGCACGGGGGAGAGAGTTGGCACGTATAGTCAAGGTAAAGTGGGAGTATGGTATTACGTAAGCAATCAACTTACGTTTTGCTCATGCCAACTAGAAGCAGAGGTCTCACAGGAGATGAGAAGGTAGGGCACCTGTGGCTACCTAAGCCCTATTCAGCTCTGTCCAGGAAGCACTTCAATGCCATGGGCAAACCCGTTAGCATCCCCGAGTCACACAGCCGTGCGCCTCCACGACGGCTTTCTTCGCACTGCTTCGACTGAGCCTGATGCACGACACAGCTGCTTTTTTCCCCGTGCACCACCTTGAGATGCCGACACCCAGCGCTGTTGCAGCTCCGACATGGCAGGCTGGCAGTTCATTCAGCGTCAAAGAGGCGCACATACACACAAACGTGTGCGCATGTTCGATCCAGCGCGATTATGCCTCGCCTCTCCATCACCGAGTCTTCTATCGGGTCCAACGAAGAGACAAGCGTCCGAGTACGCCACAGAAACACACGCACACACACGCACACACGCGCACGCACACAGTGGAGTTGAACACCACACAATCACCCCGTTTTTTTTTGTATTTTATTTTTCGCACAGGTGTTCCGCAAAGACATCCACACTGCCCAACTCTTTTCTCTCTCACCTTCTCCCTGGCTTCGCTGCCACTCCAGAGCGTTGGCCAGCGCAACGCTCACGCAGCGGAGCGGCGCTGATGCTCTCGTATTTGGCGCAGCAGCAGCTCATGCCCAAGACGCGCTCGGTCTTCCGGAGTGCTATGCATAATTTGCTCAGCCAAAGACGGTGATGCCGTCAACAAATTACCACGCCCATGGCAGGAGCTCGCGCAGGGGTGGCGCGCTGCCAGCGCGCTTGGGTAACCTTTGCTCGTCGATGCGCGCTGCCGAGGTGCTGCAGCAGAGCGTCCCGCAAGCGTCGCCACGTAGGAGTGGCATTGTAGTTCCGCCTCTGCCGGGGCCTTTCTACTAGCAGGTGAGGCGGAGAGCGCCTGTGCAGGTCCTGCACATGGACGCGAAAACGTTGCACGCGGAGTTACCACTGGCCCGCTCACAGTGGATGTAAGTGCTGCGGCGCCGCCTTCCGGCGCTGTCGGTGCCTCGCTGCGAGCTGCGGCACTCCGCGACCGCTCGCGCGTCCACAGTGAAGCCGGATTTAAAGTGCCCCGTGAAAACAGCTCTCGGGTTGTTGTACGGGATGGTGTTAGTCTCTGGGCTGAGAGAGGGCGTGCCATGGAGTCGACCCCAAGTGCTGGGGCAATGCCATACATCCGCGCACTCAAGTGGGCGCGCCGCAGCATCTCGCTCTTCGTTGACTTTACCGGCACGGTCATGTCTGGCCTGCACGCGTACGGGATCAAGCGCCGCGGCGCCGGCTGGAAGGTGTAGTCGGCACCATCGGCAAGCACCCCATCTGTGATGGGGCGTTGACGCTGACTTTCCTTTGTCCACTCCGCCAGCTGCTGCGCTCTTCGTGCGCGAACCTGCCCAATCACTTCCGGATCTGGTTTCTCTCGCTTCACGCGTGGCAACGCAGAAGGGGAGCTCTCCGCGCTGGCGGCGGCACCTGGGGCACTGTCTGCTCGCTTCAGTGTGGCGGCGCTTGCAGCCCTGCGAAACACACGTAGCGGGGGCGGGGCATTGCGCAGCAGCGCACTTTGCACAGGGGTCGCCTCTTGCTCCGCCAAGTACCGAAACACGACCGCAACAAACTCGTCTTCTGTCAGCCTGTGTCGTCCGCAGTGCTCCACGGCACCAAGGAGTTCTTCTGCCTCCTCAGTGCTCAGGATGTCCAGGGCAGCGCGAGCCACCTGTACGACAGATTGCGGTGCGGTGGTTCGGTATGGGCAGTGCTGCGCGGATGCCACGTGCCTAGCAAGCGCGCGGAACTTGGCAACTAGCACAGAGCGATAGTACTCTTGCTGAAGACGCTTGCGCTCTTGGGCAAGGGCTATGGCCTCCTCTGCCCGTGCAAGCCGCTCCTGCTCCCGGTCTAGCTCGCGTTTCAGTTGACCTCGCACGACGCCTTGCTCCGAGTGGCGGTACAGCTGCTTTACAATGTTGCCATCGCGCTCGCCCGAGGCCACCTGGGCAGCCACAATGCGCTTCGTTTCAAGGGACAAGGTTGGGTGATGCACATCTGGCGGTACGCCAGGACACTCCACTGATCGAGCACTGCCCTCGTATGGAGCACCATCCGTATTATCCTTCTGCTGTGCGGCTCCAACCCCGCTACGCACTACGCCACGGGCGCACAAACGCTCTACAACCTCTGCCAGCTGCCCAGGCCTCAGCGGCGCCGGAGATGATCGCCGGCGCTCCTCTAGCTGATGGACAAGCTGCGGCTTGACGTCATGCTCAAATGCACGGCGGTTCTCGGCCTCTGCGTAGAGGTCGTGGAACACAGTAGTCGCCGCCCGGGGAGACTCGATAGCGGTGGGGTCTAGTTGAGCAGTCCGCAGGGTCAAGGGGCGGAAAGTGCACGACTGCAGCTCACGCTCCACCTCTTCCTGCTGCCTCTTGGCCACCCATTGCTTGCGGCGGATCATCTCAGCGCTGAAACGGTTCTCAGGACGAAGAGAGGCAGGTCTCTGGATGCGTGCGGCGTAACGGGAAACTTGAGGGGCGAATGGGCAGTCACGTCGACGGCGCGCCTCCTCGAGCACCTCCTGCCGCGCCCTCTCGAGGGCCATCCACTGCTGCTTGGCCACTTTCGCCTTCATCGCCTCCACGTACATGTCAGGAGGGACGTCGCTGGAGCTCCCGTTGCCGGTGTCACCCTCTGAGTAGTACGCGGAGGGGCCCCCACGCTGCGTTGCTGAGGCCCACGGACTCGTTAGCGCCGCTGCACCCTCTGTGCGCGACAGCGCTTGCATTAATGCAGATGAGTACGGTGTAGTAGACTGTTGGTCGTGGCGTTGCGGTGAGCCGTCAGTGAAGGCAATGGTGTCGTCGTCGCTGTGCAACTGTGCTGTGGTGCTCAGGGTGTTCGCTGCGGCCACATGACTGTCGCCAATGGGAGTCTGTTGAGACGCAACAGGAGGTGGTGGCAGCACCGTCGTGGTCGGTGGTGCGGGCATTGCTTCCGAAGCGAATTTTGCAGGGAAAGGATCCCACGACGCCTGCCGTGAGGGTGCAGACGTGGAGCGATGTGCATTCAGTTGCGTTCGTGCTGATGGTGGCGCTGGCGTGGCCGTAGAGCCGCGCGCTAGACTTTTAGAGGTGGAATAGTTGCCTGGCCTTGTCATTTTCTCTACGGGCGAGAGGAGTTGCTGTATAGGGACATCGGAGTCGTCTGCGTTAACCGGGATGGGACTCAGCATCGCTGACATCTCTGCCGAATTCCGACTTGCCGTAGGCGTGTGCTCATTGCGGGCTCTCCTCTGCGCGTGCGTTTTTCCAGCGGCACTGCTCAGGCGCAGTGGCGCTGCCGCACAGGTGTTGCTGGCGCCGGAAGCGACCGCTGGCGGCCGCGCAGTAGGTGGCCGTGCGCTATGCACTGCATCCAGCCACCCTGCCGAGACCAACGGCGTTGGTATAGGAAAGTTGCCAAGATCCACCGAGTCACTCAACGGCGACGACAAAGTGTTCGGCGAATCGTTGATCTTGACTGGCATAGGGTCTTCTATGCGCAAGTGTATGGGTGTATGAGTGTAGCTCAGTCTACATATATATATATATACGTTGACAATCAATGCTGGCGCCTAGGAGCACCAAAGAGCAGAAGACTGTTCGACAGCGTTGAACGAGGGGGGAAAGAGGGGTAGAGAGGGAGTCGAACAGATGCTCGCCTTGGCACGAAAACAAAAAGTCCCCACAGCTGCGTCGATTCGGTCTTTCAGCCCAGCAGTTGTGTGGCTGTATGGGCGTATGTATATGCGTATATATCTGTGGCTGTATGGATGGGTGTATGTGTGGTAGGTTGGGGAGGGGGGAGGGCGTCAGCGTGTTTGCAGGCGTGCGTCTGTGCAGAAGGAAGAACAGATGGGAGGTCTATGGTGTCGTGGGCGGCTACACGTGGACGCAGAAAGCGGCGGTCTTGCGACACAACGCACGTTTGCGATGTCCACACGAAGGAGAAAGAAACCCCGGCAGGGAGAAAAATCGTAAGCCCAGTGTAAGACTGACTGAGAGAAGAAGAAAGTTGCAGTGGAAGCAATCACCTAAAGGCAACCACAAGATGAAAAGAAGCGACAGCTGTAGCGATACAGAAGCCCTGTTACATCCCCGCACTACCCCCTTGCCTCCACCACAGTCGTGACGGCGGGAAGGCAATCAGTGAAGAATAACAACAAGAAGAAGGGAAAGAGCGTTCGGCACACTTGGAGGAGTCCAAAACAAGCGGAGGTGGGATAAAAGAGCCCCCTTCCCCCCGCAGAGGTGAAACGATAGGATCGACAAGAGAGAGAGCGAGCGAGGAAGAACGAAGAAAGAACGTGGGTGTCGGATGGCGAACACCTGGGGGTGAGGACTTATAACTGCTATTGACAGTTGATCACTGGTGACATCAACGCCTCTTTTCCTAGAGATTGCGGACAACGGTCAGCACGTATTTTTTGGTCTGCCTCTTCCCGTTTTTTTTTTCCCGTCTTGCGGTGCGGACGTGCGAGTGTGAATTTTATGCGTAGGCGCCGCATAGGCGCATAACGTCGATGGCGAAGGTGGTGGTGGTGGAGGGAGAGAGAGAGGGGGAGGGTGCGCAAATAGGGACAAGAGAGGAACACGCACGCGAGAACAGTGAAGGCGCGAAGAAAACAGTGCAATGCGCCCATCAGAAACGGCGACAACGTACTTCACTTCTCTTTTTTTTTGTTTGTTTACGGGCAGGGGCATGTGACGGACGTGTAGTATCGTGAAGCGGGGATGCACTCCACGCAGAGCGGTCTGCAGCGCGATTTCTACGCAGAGGTAGCGACTTCTATTCCCATACCCTACACGCACGATTCTATGCCAACCCCATTCTTCTTCCCTCAAGAGCACGGGGTGAGGGGTCTCTCCAGAGGAGTCATTTGAAAACTGCGAAGAGTAGTAGAGAGGGCTGATAGAACGCAACGTGCGCCTTTCCTTCCCCGTTTAAGGTGCTCAGGTGCGGATGGACAGCTCTAGTTGGCATAATGTCTTGTTTTCGTGGTATATACGTTCGATGGTGGGGAAGCGTCATCAAAGAAAGAATAGAGACGACGTCGGAGTCTCTTCCATTAGCCCACGTTCTCACCCCTCTCCACTGCCTCGGCCCATCATCGAGAACGAGTTGCGCTCAAGTGACTCTCTCCACCACTGCATCTACACGAGCAGAAAACACATTGGCGCACACGCACGCGTTAATTCAGCAAGACAATGTGGCCGCAGCGTGGAGTGAAGAGAAGGGCAGAATAGGAGGTGGTAGAGGCGGCAAAGCTTTGCATAAGGAAACGAAAATATGTGCGCTACATTGCTGGGTGCTTGTGCAGGCGTGCCTGTGGGAGTTACGAGGAGAGAGAAGAAATGTGAGGTGCTGTGCACAAGCAACCTGAGGAGGCGGAGTGTGGACAATGGACAAACCCTCTCCCCTTTCATACACGCTTCACCACACCAACGAAAGCTTCGCGCTCATGATTTCTTTCATTCCGGCGCTCGCGCTACGCAGCGACTTTCGCGACATAGGCGAGCAGCGACGGCTGCGCGTACCGCTCCTGGGAGACTCTCTGTGCATCTGACATCGTTCCCTTCACGGGGAGTGGATCCGGTTTACCGTCGTGCAGGTAACTGGTCAAGGCGTCTTCTCGCGTCCACCCACCCACACGCGCCAGATCGTCCAGCTTCGCGATGTATGCTGTCTTCGCGACGTCCTCGGCGTCCACGATGAACTTCGCTGTTTCCGCCACCACTACCGCGTGCACCGCCCTCGACATGACGTCTCCCAGGACGGTGGGGGTCATGTATTGCGTGCAGGAGGTCCCAAAGAAGGCTGCATCCATGCGCGGGACTTTGCCCTCCTTGCAGTGCAGCATAAAGCGGTCCCACTCAAGGCCTACAAAGTGCACGCGCACCTTCGGTAGTGTGGCGGTGTAGGCGACGCCGCTCGGTGTTCCAGGGGGAAGGTAGTTGTAGTTTCGTGGGTCATCCCAGGCAAAGGCGTGGTCGGCCCATGGCCATGACAAGCCGGTCATGAGTGTGTAAAGCCAAGCCCGCACGTTGTGCATTGATACGACGCCGTTGCCATATTTGCAAGTGCCATCCGTCGTGCGGTGGCGGATGTGTGCGTTGGGCGTGAGCGCCCCAAAGGAGAAAAAAGGCCCGTTCTTGATGTCCCCTGAGTAGACGCCGCGGCCGGAGCGGGAAAAGAAGCAGAGGGTCTTGTTGGGGACACTGTACTCGTAGCTGAATCCCCGTCGCGGATTGATGTGGTTGACGTCGAAGGCCACGCCAGTGTTACGCCAAGTGCGGTACTCGGGGAATTTCAGGAGGTTTGTGTACTCCGTCAAGTGGAAGACAAAGTCCCAGTCAATGATGTTGTCGCGGTTGTCGTAGCGCTCTGCCATCTCCTGTCGAACGCGCTGCATCCACTGTTCTCTAATGTCAGCCACCGAGGCGTCGCGGTTCCAGTGCGCCAGCTGACTCTCCACAAAGTCCCGCTCCTTGCTCTTCATTTCCTCAAACGAGGCGATGCGGAGTAGCGCAGACGAGTCTGTCTCAAGCGCCGTGCGCAGGCGCTGCACCACGTTGCGCACTTGCGCAGCGGTCATGTCACGCATCAGCGCGTTACCGTAGACATCCAAGAACATGAGCACACGCTCCTCCAGCTCCTCCAGCGAGAACATGCTGTCGAGCAACCACTGGAGAAAGAAGAGGTGGCGGCAGTGCAGGCGCAGGCTTGGCTCATAAATATAGAAGTGATACGTTGGCTGCGGTCCCGACTTTCCATTGGCTGACTCGGCAGCGCGAAGAGAAGACAAAGTCCGAAGTAGGTGGCGGATGTCAGAAGCCCCGGCGAGCAAGACGGTCACCTCGTCGTCTGCTGCCGCGGCGGTAGCAGGGGGTGCCGTGGAAGAAGAAAAGGGCGGACTACATTGGGGTTTCGATTCTGATGACTCTACTGGGATGCTCTGCGCAGCCTTTGCGGTTGCAGTCCTACGGCCCTCAATCTGCGCAATGAGGTCGTCGAGTTCAGCCTCCTCTTTACTTTTGGAGGACGGTGCCGCCGTGGCGACAGATGCGGACGACGCTGAGGGTGGCGTCTCCGATTGCTGGCCCCCTATTTGACTTGTGATCGACTGGGTTATGCCTTGCTCTGCTGCGCGATGTGGTCGCTTGGCAAGCAGCGACACAAAATCAATGGCGGGCGACCACCCCCAGCACACCTCCGTGCCAATAGAGTTCAGCAGCTGCTGCTGCTCATTTCGCAGATACTTGTCGCTCATACTAGCGACGCAGGCGCGAGAACACACATACACAACCACATGTATCGTCTGTGACAATACGAAGAGCAGCGAGAGAGCGAGAATAGCTGTTCGGGTGGCGGGGCACCTGCGTTCCACGCGCGGGCAAGGATAAACTGTGCGGAGAAGGCCTACCCAAAGGAGGACACGCTTGCTGAGAGGTGACTAGAGCTGGTGTGGAGAGAGGGAGAACAACAGCACGGGTGCAGCGAGACAAAAGTTGGAGGGGCCGAGACAACGATGTGGCATACACCCATCCTGAGCGCACTACATCCAGAAGAAAAAGCCCAACGACTCTGCACGAGATATAACAACCGGGCCGTCCTCATCACCCCGCCATGAAAAGCAGCAGGGGGATCCGTATGGAGTCGCGTTTGGCACCGGCAGCACGCGCATGGAGAGAGCGAGAGACAGGGAGAGGGCAACACCCCTCATTCATGATGTGCGCATTTGTATAGAAGAAAGACTGGGGCAGTGGAGTAGAGGGGGGGGGGGGGCGCAGCAACAACAATGCACACCACACGGGCACAAGCAAGTAAACGCACAGAGTCGCGTACGTTTCACTCCTTCTTTCACACATTCATGTGTGCGGGTGCGTGTGCGTGTACGCCTTCGCTTCCCACTTTTCGTGTTGCCTGTGTGCGTGGGGTCGCACCCATTCGTGAGTTGTCCGCGTAGCCTGCCGCCATTGATCTAGCAGCATCACCACACGACAGCAAGGGTTGAGCAGCGGTCAAGTGAGTTAGTGACATACCGACACAAAAAACGTGGGCTTCCGTTTCTTGCCCGAGCCTCTCAGCGCTACAACTGCGCAGCACCGAAAAGCGTAGGCCACCAACTTCTTTCACCGCCTGCCGCACCGGTGTCTCACTGGTGGAAAAAGAGCCTACACAGCGTTCTGTTGCCACACCCCTTTCATCCGCTTCACCTTCTTACAACGTCGCACACTAGTGCATGTCGTAGATGGCTGGCAAAGACACGCTGTACGCTACGACACTCGTCGGCTGATGCTGCGTCGGCGACCAGGTGCACGTCAGCTGCAGATCTTTTATGGGCTTGCCTGCTTCCACAATCATCACAGCGCTTTGCTCAGTCGCACTGCTGACTCGCATGCAGCCGCCAAACTCGGCCCACTGAACTTCGTTGTACCACCTCATTTCAATGTTGTGCAAACTGATGGTGCCTTCGCAGTCGGCTGCGTAGAGGGTGAGCAGTGGAACAGACATGGAGACGACCGTGTGCACATGCGGAAAAGCAGAGCGCAGCGGGTGTGCTGTGGCAATAATGCACAGCGCCTGGAGAGAAGCGCCGAAGTAGTGGTTGCCCTCATCCTTCACGGTGATGCGAACAACACATGCCTTGCCAGCGCGAGTGAGGATAAACGCGTCTTGCGTCGCTGTTGCGGGGATGCTAGTGGAGGTAGTTGTTGCAGTCGTGCTATGCGTCGCATCCTCGACACACGGGAGCGCGTAGAGTTGTGTGGGGACGGCGTCGCGAAGCTCATGATGAATCTGATCAAGGGGGATTGCCCCCTGCACACGCAGCAGCTCCACTGTACCTGGAACCTCTGCCCCTTCCCCCCGCTTGTCCTCCAGTCGCCATAGCGACAGAGTCCCGTCATTGCCGCTGCTGCACAGGAAGTACCGCAGCGCGTCGACCACAGTGTCGGGAGCTTCCAAAGGAAGCAGCGCATGCACAAACGCGCTGGCGTGGCTGTTAGCGACCGTCCGAATCACAGCCCCAGTCGCGATCTCGAGCACCTTAATGGCACCGTCAAAGGAACCTGTTACAATGAAGGAGTGATGGCCAGACAGGGATACCGTATTTCGTGGTCCAGAAAAAACGACAGCGGTGACGCCCATCGTGTGCGCCATCTCAAATCGGCGCACCAGCTTGTGACTGTCAACGTTGTACACCTTCACCCACCCGTCGCGGTAGCCGATGGCGAGCCAGTCCGGCGCCGGCCCCGCCCCGTCCGTGGTGTCTCGCATCATACACATCACCCCGCCTGAATGTCGCAGGGGGTTACCGATGCTCTCGCCGGTCGTCAAACTAACAAACTCAACTACGCCGTCGGCACAGCCGACCACGAGCAGCTCCTCATTCGCACTCGAGAGGGGGGTGCAACAGCAAACGGCTCGCGTGCCAGCGTACGGTAGCCGCCGCCGTATCTCCTTCGGCGCTGTAAGAGGGTACTGCAAAAAAGTGTCCGCCCACGCGGCGTCGTCGGGAAGCGCCTGTCCCCGATCACGTTTGCGCGAGATCGCCACCGCGTTGGAGGACTCAGCCAACAACGTCGGCCCGCCACTCTGGGGAGGGACTATGGACGCAGAGTGTGTTCTTTGTGTACTGCCGTCCACACCACCGGAGTCAGAAGCGGCGACGCGAGCCAGGGCAGCCGCCAACCGTCCGATCGGGGCCTCCGAGGTGAAGCGAATCGCCGTCTTCAGTTGCTGTAGCAGTGCTGTTCTTCTGTGAAGAATTCCCGGCGTGACGTGGCGAATGGCTGCGTTGTAAACGGTGCCCTCGGTCATCGTGCGCTGCCCTTGCTCAATCATCTTTTCAAGGCGGATGTAGCGTGCCGGAGTGTCTGTCCTCATGAGCTGGAAGATCGGAGCATTCAGCAGCAGCGAGCGGCCTGCCGGGATGAGACCATGAAGCTCCACAATCTCTTCAAGAATAACCTCGTACAGTGTCGCCTTAATCTCCTCCGGAAGCAGGAGACCATCCACGTACACGTGCAACACCTCAGCCCAGCTGCCCTCCATCACTGCTCTTTCTAAGTTGCGCTCCGTCGCTGTCGAAAACCCCTTCGCACTACCTCGCTTCCCCGAGAAAGATGCCTGGACAACCCCAGATGAGTTGCCGGGTTCATCAGGCTTCACATGTATAATGTTGTACGGTACCTTCGATTCATCCTGCAGCGCGCGAAGGGCTTGCTGGTAGCCGTTCTCATCGAGGAATTCGTACACGTAGCGCAGCACACGCTCATGCGGAATCACCCGAGACGAGAACGGCGAGGGTGACTGCGCCTCCATAAATACCGCCAGCTCGTTCGCCGTCTGTATTTTCTGGGTTCAACTATGTGGACCTCTCTGCTGGGGGCGTGCGTGGTGCGTGTCTCCGTCGCTCGGCAGAGTCGTGCAAGACACTTTTTCTCTCTTTTTTTTTTGGGGGGGGGGGGGGAGTTCGCGCTGTGCGCTCTTGTGAAGTGAGGAAAGTGGCAAACGGCGCCAAAACTCGTTTGAGGTGCGGGGGCGGGACGTTAAATACGAAAACAAAAAGAAAAACGTAAAAGGGCGGTGCAGGTGGAGGAGAGTTAAGGCAGCCGGGCGGTGAGGCCGTGAAAAGACGCGCGTGTCGGTGTGTGTAGCCCATCACGATTTACATCACGTAATGTGTGCGGCAGCAACGAAAAGGAATGCAAAAAGCGGGCGAGGCGTTGTATCAGGGCGCGACTCCGCGAAGGCATACACGTCGACAGAAAAGCTCGGGCCCTGCGTGGGTGGGAATGACGGGGGCAGTATTGCGGTAGTCGACGCAGTCTATCAGCACCACTCGCAGTCTGTATCTCCTTGTTTTTTTTCTTTTGCCGCTTCACCGTTCAGGCTTCACTCGAGTAAGATGCAGCACTAAGCAGGGAGAGGAGGGGACCCTGGCAGTACTAGCCAGGGTTGAATATGCCTAGAGGTGCAATCACTTCACCCACAATAGTCTCAGTCCAGAACCATACGTGTTTGCGTGGGCGTATGCGCTGGTGCCTCCGCTCGACTGAGCGCTGCGAGCAACGCAGAAAGCTGTGGCAAAGGGCCTCACACGGTGCAGCTGACTAGACCAGCCTCGGAGGGTGTTCGCGGTGCTGCGCAATGATGCGTGCGAGCTTTGCTAGCGCAGCCGCCTCTCGCTGTGCCTCCGCACGCACCAGCTGCTCGCGTCTGCGCCTCAGTGATTCACCCCTCGCCACCAGCTTCTCACGCACCATTGAGCGAGCTTGCGTGACTGCCTGCGCCCACAAGTCGCTTTCCGACGTGGTGGTGTCTCCCTCGATGTAGCGACGGCGTCGCAGCACGGGGAGTATGTCAGTGGCCCACTTACGCACCATGCGCTCCTCCATCAGGCGTCTCTGCTGCGGATCACCGAACTCCTTCTCTGCCGACTCAAGCTCTGCTGTTATCTCATCCGCCGCAGTGCGATGGGTTCTCTTCCGGGCGCCACTGGGAAGCACATCACTCTGAGGGGCACGGTACACCGCTTGCAGGCGCTCTGCTCTCGACCGCGCGTGCTGGTGTCGGGTCTGCGCCTCCGCAGCGCGCGCCTGCTTTATCCTGTTGAGCTCAATCATGGCTGCAACGGCATGTGAAGTAGGGGCTAGGAAGTAGTAGTTGTCATCCGCCGCAGTGGCATTCCCCGTGGGCGGAGGCGCAGAGGGGCGTCTCGAATTCCGCGGTGATGCCGTTGTGGCGGACGACATGAGATGCAAATGCGGCTTTGAAAAGTCGACGGCGACACGGGGCACCGTCGACGACTCCGTGCGCCTAGACGACGCCGTAGAGAAGGACCTTCGGCTGTTGCCGTGGTGTTCCGCGGTGGGGTTGTCCGCCAGTCGAACCACACGAGGCACAGGAGCAGCCATCATGGTGAAGGTCGGTGCGGAACTAAACGACGCTCTCGTAGGAAGCTCCGCGTTACAGCTACTACCGCCAGTATCCACCAGAGAGACAGTAGTTTGCTTCTGTGCAACGACAGCAGCTGTAGCCGCTGCGCATGCCACCGCTGTACATTGCGCCAGTGCCGGTCCTGCAGCTACCGGCGTCAGCGGTACTGGTGGCTCCGACGAAGCATCAGGGAGCGACGTTCCACTGAAGCTTTCTGTCAACGGTACATGATCATCTTTCTCCCGCAGTTTCGAACAGGCGGCGCATAGAAATGTTACTGGGCGCTCCGCCAAGCTGAGGCAGTCAAGATGGGCAACATAGACGCATTGACGACGGTCGCAGAAGATCATGCGCGCGGCATTGTGGGACTGCTGGCATACATCACACCGTACGCTATCCAGCAATGCCTCCTCGTGAGCTACGTCGTCGTCCTCCTCATCGTAATAGGAAGACTCCCACGCGACATAGTTGCGCTTGCGCACCTTAGTCTCCTGCTCCTTTCCGGAGTCGGCGTGAGCTGTGTAGATGCGTGTGAACCGCGCCTTGCAGTTTGGACACACATTTGTGTTCTTCGCCCACTCCCTGATGCAATGGGAGCAGAACAGATGTCCACACGAGTTGAGACGGCCACGCGGATTGTCGACGGGGTGGATGTCGGTGAAGCAAATCCCGCAGATGTTCTCATAGACCTCTGCTGACTCCACTGGCGTCCCTGAGGATGCTGCAGGGGCCGAACTGGCAGTGAGTGAACTCTGCTTCGCCACCTCCAAACTCCGTGCAGGGAGCTTCAACCCTGAAGATGAGCTCATTCTCGCTGTTTTGCCCCAGGCATGACAACTTTCTGGCAGGGCCAGTTAATGCGCCCCTCAGCATCAACAGTAGACTACACGTATGCACTCGATAGAAGCCTATCGGAGAATAGCGCGGGTCTGTGGTCAGCAAGGACGAGTGTTAAGCTTCTCCGCAACAATACCGCGGGTCCAAGCCTACCGCTGGGGAAGGGGAGGAAGAGTAGCGGCGGTACAGCTCTTTGACGTCAATGCAATGGAGAGGGGACCCGCGGAGTAGACGATGAGAGCCGGCGCCACGACGGCGGGACCACGGATGCGTGTCTGTGTTTTTTGTGTGCAGTAGAGTGCGGAGGCGGGGGCGGGGGGGGGGGTCTGCATACTGACGCACCCACGCAGACGCACACACCTCGAGAGACGAGAGTGCAACAGTGCACAAAGGAGAACCAAAAGGAGGTGTGGAAGAAGTGCGGTAACGCGAGCACGCGCGACAGGACAGAGGAGAAGAGGGAGAGAGCCATTAGGAGGGGGAGGGTGAGGGAGGCAGGAGGAGAGTCTTCACGATCTTCTATCGATGCCGCGCAAGTTAATGGGGTGAGGAGTGTAGACACCCCAATGCCCTCCCGCCTATTCTTTCTATTCACCCTGCACACGCCAGCAAAACAGACAAGGCGAACTTCTCATGCAAGAGACGACGACAAGGAGCCAAGAGATTCTTCTGTTATTCCCCCCCCCCCCTCCCCTCCTGTGGGCTGGAGGAATATAGTCGTAAGACGGAGAGATGCTCTTCTCGTATTCGCCTGCGAAGCGAGTAAGTGACGAGAACAGGAGGAAAAAGAAGGAGGCGAGGACGCGGATCTCGTTACTACCCGTACAGAGAGCGAGAGCGTCTGCTTCGTGCAAGTTTTCAGTGCTACCGCACGGCACACGTTTCGTACTGTCAGGCAAACAGTAGCGAGTAGAGGAATTATTTTCTTCTTTCACGAAAGCCAACGAGAGAGAACAGAGAGGCGGTGCAATACCACGACATCAACTCAATCAGAGGGTGAAGATGCGAAACGACTCGCAGCGCGGTTCGAGAGCGCAGCACTACGAGTAACAGCCTTCTTGCTTTGACCGTATCTAAGGAGAACGGGCTCTCGTATCCACAGGCTTATGCTAAGATGCCGCTGTTCCGAAGCAAAGGCGCGCGTCCGCCCACCCTCCATGATTCCCAGCTCATCGGAGGAGTCGAGTAGACACGTGCATGCACGCACACGACAAGAAGAAAACAACAACATCAAAAAGAGAGTCCCCCGAGCCTCACACACACCCACCCACCCACACACACAGAGAGAGAGACGTACATAGACGTACACAGACCACCAGAAAGACGACGACACGAGCAAACACAACAGACCTAACGCAGCGCCGCTTGCCTACCACGACCCGCAGAACAACAACAACAAAAAAGTGCGCTACGCATCCTTCATGAAGGGGTGCTCAAGAATATCCGGAATCGTGGGCCGCAGCTTTGGGTTCGTGACAAGCAAGTAGGCGATGAACTCTACCGCTTTCTCGTCGTAGTCGCGCAGCCGCGTTGGCAGGGGTGCCACGTGGTACACTTTAAAGTTTCGTTCATAGCCAGGCAGCTTCGTCACGCCGGGCCACGTCTGTTCCGTCGGGGTGCCCACCACGTAGAATACCTTGTCCAGCTGGTCGCGCCAGTTCTCGCCGCGAAAGAGCGAGTAGCCGAGAATCATCTCCGCCACGATGCAGCCCACCGACCACACATCAGCCGCCGGTGTGTAGTGACGATCACCAAGAATAATCTCGGGGGAGCGATACCACAATGTCATCACTTCGTGCGTGTACGTTTGCACCGACATCTCGAACATGCGCGCCAGCCCAAAGTCAGCCAGCTTCACATAAAACTTTGTCTCCTCGCTCTTTTTATCGCGGTAGCTTGCCACGAGGACGTTACCCGGCTTGAGGTCTCGGTGTAGGATGCGGCTGTTGTGGCAGGTCCACAGCGCGTACAGCATCTGACGCGTGAACTCCCGCACAATGGGGAGCGGCACTGCTGTGCCATTGGCCGGCTTCTGCCCGCTGACTGGGCGGTACCGCTTGATGAAGGTGCGGAGGTCCTCGTCGAGTAGCTCAAAAACGAGGTAGACACGATGTTCGCTGCACACGACGTCCAGCAGTCGCACCACGTTCGGGTTGTCGTTGAGATCATGCAAGAGGGTCGCCTCGCGGATGGTGGTCGCCGGCACGCCTTCCGAGAAGCCGTCGAGTCGGAGCTTCTTGATAGCATACTTGGCCCCGGTCTCTTTGTGGCGGGCTCGGAACACAATGCCATACGTGCCCTCGCCAAGCACCTCCTCTGGCTGATAAGCGGCACTCAACGCCGCGATGTCGACGAGGTCCAGCTTACCATTCAAGTCATCCACCGAAGTGGACATTGCTTGATTCGTGGGTAAAACACTGTGTGTATACTTCTCTCTGGGTGTGTGGGACAGCACCGGTGGCGCGGTGCGAGACTGCGGTCGGTTATTGTGTGAGTCGACACCGAGAAACCAAGGTAGCCTCGGAGAGAGACACAATTACAAACACCACCAACCACCACCAACAACAACCAGAAAAGCGCAGCCCTGCGCGACTGATGAGATACCGTTGATGTCTTGAGCAGAGTGCCAGTAGAAGGGAGACAGAGAAGCAAGCCCAAAGGGAAGTCGAAGGACGCGCAAGCAGTTAGCTGGATACGTATAGCCAGCTGCTGCTGCTTCCTCACGTTTTGGTTGCCCTGTACTCAAGGTGCTTCGCGATGCGAACGTACTAGGATGCAACCTCCACGCCGTTGCAGGCATGTGGAATAGAAGGAGCAAAGAAAGGAAGTCAGGGTTGCGCGAGGAAGTGGTGTGGAGTGCAATACCGATGTAGAGCACACTGCTAAGCGAGCATATAATGTATATATACATGGGTGTGCGTGTGTGTGTCTTTAATCAGCAACACACACCCCTACGCACCCAGAGCCATGCCAGCGCATTGAGGTGCACCTCCATCTGCAGGCGACTGTGTCACGAAGAGCAGCGAAAAATGTGTCTTCAAGAGCAGTAGTGCGATCCATCGTCTGGGTCACAACGCGGCGCGCACAGACACTCGCAGCGCCGTTCCGCCACCTCTCACCTGGACCGTATATTGCGTCACTCTTTCTCCTTCCCCCCCTTTTGGTGCTATGTTAAGGTCCCCTTTTGCCAGTCATCACGAAGGAGATCGTTCGTCCGGTTTGCACACTCTCCACGCAGCTCGAGCAATGCAGAGCGAACGAGATTTACCGAAAGCAGCAAAGAGGGAGAAGAGGCGCGGGAGGAGGAGTACAGCTGCCTGAGCAGTAGAAAAAAAAAAAACAGACTCTACGGCATGGCGACTCCGTACAAGCACAGGAGCACGCGCACCCACAGCGCAACTCCAACGCACCACAGTTATCGCACAGCGTGTCTTCGAGTTCCCTTGCCTTCCTTTTTTATCTTCCTCTCGCCCCCAAACACACCATCTTGCTTCACTTGAAGGTTCTATGACGCAGTGTTTTCCACAGCGGTAATCATGCGTGCAAGCATCGCGGCCAGCTGCAGCGAGGTACCCACACCCTCGGCGATGCGCATCGTCGTTTCGCCCACTATTTTGAGCACCTCCAGCTGCTGCAGCTCACTTCGAAAAAGGCGCGCGTTTGTCTGCACGACCTTAAAAAAAGTGGCAATCACGTCTACCGGGGCGTAACCCCGGTTAAGCAGGCGATTCATCTCCTTGTGAGCCTCGTCAATGCTGCGCTTCGTGATGCACGCCGTGATGATGTTCTCGACGAGCACCGGATGCGGCTGGTCACACACCTTGAAGACATTGTCAGCATTCACGAGCCCGTAGCCGGTGTGTGTAGCCTGGAGGGAATTTAACGCCTGCCGCAGGTCGCCCTCAGCGAGGTACAGGAGCGCCTCCAGTCCATCATCGGTGTAGGAGACGCTTTCCTGCTGGATGACGTACACTAGCCGCTTCAATATGTCCGCGTCACTAAGCTTTTTAAAGCGGACAACAGCGCAGCGGGACTGGATAGGCTCAATGATCTTGCTACTGTTGTTGCAGGCAAAGGCGAACCGCGTTGTGCTGCTGTGTAGCTCCATTGTGCGACGCAATGCCTGCTGCGCAGCTGGGGTCATGCTATCCGCTTCATCCAGAAGCACAATCTTGTGCAGGTGGACTACATGCTCATCCCTGGTGGGCCCCTCGCCTGTAGAGAAAAACTTCTTGGGCAGCGTCTTCTTAGTCTGGGCGAAGAGTTTGATCTTCTCACGCACCACGTCCAATCCGCGATCGTCGCTGGCGTTCAGCTCTAGCACCGCGTCCTTGAGAATATCTTTCGTGGACCCACCCAATGACGTCCCTGCGCTACTGGCGTCGGTACTCTGAAGCAGCAGGTCGCGTGCGAGGCAGAGCATACTCGTCGTCTTACCGGTGCCGGGCGGTCCACAAAGAAGCAAGTTCGGCAAGTTACCTTCCTTCGCGATCACCTGCAAACGCGAAATCGCCTCGGTGTTACCCACAATGTCTGTCACCGTCTGCGGACGGTACTTCTCTACCCACGGCGTGCTGACTATAGACATGGCGGCGCTGCGACGCTGTAGAGAGAGAGAAAAGAGAGAAGAGGAGAGCAGTAAATACAGGAGAGAACAGTGAACAGAAGAGCCCCGCCTTAGCGTCTCTATAAAACTCCCTTCGCGTAAGGCAGGTATCCCAGCGCGATGGTGGCGAAGACGACAGACTGCAGAGGAGCAAGACCTGGATGTCTGCGTGTGTATGGGTGGGTGCGTCTGTAAGCCACAAAGGAGTCGTTCGGTGTGGGAGTCAGTTTGCTGTGTGGAGACCAGCACAGCACAGCGTCACCCCCCCCCTCCTTTTTCTTGTTTTTTTATTTTGCTGCGCTGCTGCCGTGTTCGGTGAGTACCGTACGTTTGACCTACGCGGTCGCGAAGGCGCAGTGATGGGGGTGAGGTGACAAGACCACGAAACGAGAAGTCAGCGAGAGGAAAAGGGAGTCGGGGGATTCGTGATGCGGCACTGCCATTTGGGTTCCACAAGCGAGGGTGTGCGTTGGCGACATATTGGAGGTTGTGGAGGAGAGGTGGGTCGATGCAGAGAAAAGGAAAGCGGGAACAGAAGGGCGTGCATAGAAGTGGCCCCGCACAAGGACACATGCGCCGTTTGAATCAATGCTGGCACCAACACCACACGGGCCGTGAGGAAACAGATGGGAAAGGTTGGTCGTTCAGCAGTGGGCAACGAAAGATGATGCCCAAAGGCATGCGCGAGAAATTGGTAGTCGTACCACCTCTACTTCGGGTCGTTGATACTGGGCAGAACGCAACGGCACGGGCAGCACAGACAAAGACAAGGAAGAGCGTATTCCAGGAGAAAAAAAGCGCCACGCCACAACAAACAAACAAACAAACAACAGAACACAACAGGAATGGGAGAGCGGAGCGGAGGGGCGCACAAGGGAGCGCGTAGATTACGCAACACCACGGAAACAAAGGGAGGGGGAGGAGTGCATGAAAGTGGACCAGCCAGTCGGCAACTCGCCACTCACAAGGTGGGCATAGAGACGAAGAGAGAGAGAGAGGGGCCGCATCTGAGGATAAACTGAAAGCAGAGGAATAACAACGCGATTAGTGTAACGCAACGAAGGAGGGGGAGGGGAGAGAAACACAATCAAGAGGAGGATCTGAAAGGGGAAAAAAAGGGATCAACGAGATGGAACGAGAAAGACACATGCAACAACAACCACTAAAGTATGCACAGAAATTTCGAATAAGGGAATATTTAATGGATACATGTGTGCGTGTGCGTGTGTATGTGTGTGTGTGTGTGTCTGTGTGATCTCACCTGTCTGAGTACCTAAGTAAACAGCAACAACCATACCAGAGAAACACAGAGAACTGCACCAGGAGCAAGAATAATGATCTTGATGCGCGGAGAATGCCGAGGAGGAGGAGGAGAGGGTGGCACTAATAAAGGCGAGAGCTGTCGAGGCGAGAACTCTGTGCGTAGTGTCATCCTGTGCTTCATGTTGCCCCTCAGGCATCGCCAGCGAAGTCCAGGTAGACCAGCAAAGCAGAAGTTTGATGCCGCAGATTATGCGAAAAAAGAGAGGGGGGGGGGGAAAAGACACATACACACAAACGTACGGAAACCCATGCGCATGGACACCCATGCATGGAGGCGTCGTAGACTCAACGATATGGAGACGTAATCGGCTGCAGTCCAAGCGATACATTTCAGCTGCTGCGTCGTGACGATGGATAGAAAGAAGGTATAGAGAAAATTTGGATGATTGGCCGCCAGAAAGGTGAAGGGAGGGGGAAGGCAATCACCTGAGAAGAGCAAAAGAAAGTACAAGAGGTGGAGGTGGTCCGACTTCAACATGAATCCAGCGAGGTGAAAACACAAAAGACGTGAAAATGGGGAAGTCTCCACAGAGGACCCCGCGCACGTCCCACACTCAGACAGAGAGAGAGAGAGAGAGGGAGGGAGGGAGGGAGGGAGAGAGAGAGAGGCGTTCAGGGACATCAGCTTGTTTCGTTGCTTGAATGGGTAGCCAGGCTCTCGTGCATTGCTTGCAGACGAAATCAAAGAGACGACAGACGCGAAGGGAAAAGAAGACGGGGCAAAATAACCGGAGACAATCCCCAAGACGGGAAGAGTCAACACCATTGCCACTGCTAGTAGAAAATCGACCGGCACACACACACACACACACACACACACACACACACACACTGTTGCACATGCACCCGTACATATGCCCCCACTGGTAGAGAGCTCCAAGAAAACATCAGTGTCGGTTAACTGCTTAATAAGACAGAATTACCAAGACGCTGGCGGTAAGGGAGACACCGCACGAGATAGCAAAGGAGGCAAAACCTAGCGACAAGCTCCACTCAGACGCCTTGAGGGACTCAGCGCTGCACCAACCTTGGAGATAGAGATTCAGTGCGAAGCCAACCGTGACCACCGCGGCGGCAGCTGCCAGAAAAAGGTATACAGCCAGCGGGAACTTGACGACAGGAGCAAAAAAGAAAAGAAAGACAGACATGATGAGGTTCGCTGCACCCAGAACACACGTCACTACAGCAAATCCCTCCGCTGCCTGAATGAAAATGTTACCCTGGTAGCAGGTGAAGTAGTCGCCACGAAGGTTGATGGAGGTGTTAGCCCTCGATGTGCCATACGAGAGCCTCCATAGCGTCATTTTGCTCTTGGCGGGCGCTCCACTGACCAGCTGCCCGAAGCGCTCCAGCGTTGCTTTCTCCGTCGAGATGTTGAAGTCGGTGCGCTGGATGCTGGCATTCAGGGACTGAATGGCGTGCGCAATGCGGCTCGGCATCTCGAATAATGGCAGGTATACGCCGAGCACGGCGAATGCCAGCGCTATAGCAGCACAGAGCAGCACAGCTATGCGACTAAGTGTGTAGCACATCTCTCCGTGGACTGTCGTAAAGGGGTGGGGGTATGTTGAGCAAGGCACGCTTGCGAGAGGGGGGGGAGTGGCTGCTTGTGCTCCGGTGCAGAGACACTACACCGAACTGAATTGTGACTGAGGGCAGTGGAGAGCTGCAGAGAGGGCGGAAGTCCCGAGGCGGATGGTAGAGTGATTCGCCTCAGGCACAGTGTTCACCGTGTGTGCGCATGTGTGTCGGTGTGTATGATCGAAGCAACCCAAGATGCAAATGCGCGGGTGTTGACACATACGATGTCACGCGAGGCAACGCACGGTAGGGTGTGCATCACGAGCGAATACCCGCGGACAGCCCAGGCACAAGAAAAGTGGAAGGAAGTAAGACAGTTAAGGATGACCGAAATCGGTTGCATCAGGCACAGGACGAGTGCGGAAGGATTACTAGGAAGTCCGCCAACGTCTGACATTTGTATTAATAAAGCCTGTGCCTCGGTCGCACATCGCGTCACTTCCTCTCAGCCGTTATTCCTCGCACGGCGAGATGGCTGCAGAGGAACATAATAACATATAAAAAACACAGAGCAAAACCCCCCGCACGTGTTGCTCCGCCAGTGGACCCCCTTTGGTCTCACGAGGGCGGGCGAAGTCTCCTTGCTTTGCTGGTTTGCATACTCTGCACAGATGCATGCGCGGAGGCACACACAGAAGTGAGGGGACTGACAGCCAGGACTCCAGAAGACAATAGAAGCCTCAGGAGAAACATCTTTATCATTTCCGCATACTCCTCCTTGGGTGGTGATAACGCTCTTACGCGAGCCCCAATGAAAGGGGAGAGGATAACTTGAATGACACCCCTGCAAACTTGTGCAGCCGCATGCTCCCAGACACTACACATCACCGCTTGCACCTTTTCGGAGGGGGGAGGGCGTTCAAAAAGTACGCCGCCGTTGAGCCTCTGTGCGTTGAAGCAGGGCAATGCGTGCAGAGACCGGAAACAGAAACACACTGCGGTCAAAGTCTTCGGTGCCTTCGATATCACGGCGGTGAATGTCCTCTTCCTGCAGTGCCGCTCGAAGTCGCGCCTGGATGCGGCGTAGTTCTAGCGACGGTAACACGGCGGCTGTCCTCGGCGACCAGACGAGTGTGGCAGCCGCCGCACTGGCGCTGTCTTCCGAGACCCCTCCGCGAGGGGTTCCGCGTTCCGGCCTATCTCCACCCCCGGGCTTCGTGCTGCTACGGCGATCAACCTGATCCTGCTCCGGCAAAGATGCCGCACCGCTTGCCGTACTGATCTCCTTGATGGGCGATATGTTCGGCGTGTCACGGAACATGTGCGGCGTGTGCAATTCTTCTACAACACGGTGGTGAACGGCGCTGCCAAGGATGGGTCCTTCCGCCGCCGCCTCAGTGTCAACGCATGAGGAACGCGTCGGGGTCCGCTGCCGCTCTCCCGGGCGAAAAGTGTACGCTGGGGGGGAGTGCATCGCGTATACCGGCGGCAACGGTCGGTTCGCTGGGTGGGCCGCCTCTGTCGCTGCCTGCGAGGCGTGGGCGGGCGTGAACGGCATGGGTGCACGAGAAAGCGTAGGCGAGGCTCGTGTATGGAACGAGGAGGCCCTCCATGGCGTCACACCGTTTTCACTGTCACTTTTAGGTACAACCTGTTTTTCCCCATGGAACGCAGAAAAAACCGCAGCTGCCACCGTCCAGCGCTGCACACGGGAAAGCATCTCGCTCCGGTACACCTCTGCACGTCCGTCCTCCTCAGCGCTCTCAAGCTGTCGGCGAGTGCTGTGCTCCTGGCACATCACCTTCTCGCAGCCCTGTTGAAGCAGCGCGCGGATTGTCTGCATCCACGGCGAGGACCCCTCCATAATCGTGCGCTCCAGATCACTATCATGAGCCTTCTCCAGGGCATCGCAGAGTGCTGGGTATGCTCCTCGAGCACCAGCCGAAGAGCCGGCGACTTCCTCCGAGACCCCCTTACGACCAGCGCGTCCGCCATTGCTACTGCTGCGGTACATCAGCTGTTTATAGCGTCCAGCGCCGGGCAACGCGCCCTCTTTCTCCCGTTCAAAATGACTGAGGCTCTCCAGTGGGTCGTGGTCACGCCAGGCGGCATTCCTCGCACAGTTAGTGGCACCCGCACGCAGCGGTGTGGTGGGCTCTCCCCCAATCTTGCGCCGCCGCTCCTCGCGCAGGAGGTCTTCGCGCTTCTGAACAAGGGCCAAGATGGTGCGGTCCTCGAGAAAGGGCGAGCACTCCGTCAAGAAGTCGTCCACCTCCTGTGCGCTTGTCGAGTCCAGCAGCCGTACGCCTAGTCGCTGCGCCTCGGTGATTTCGCGACGCAGCGACTCCGCGTTGCACAAGTCAGTGTACATGCACAGCTGTACCTCATCTGGTGCACCGCGCGCCTTGACAAGGGCCTCGAAGATGCCGCGCTCACTCAGCTCCCTGCACGCCTTTCGCAGTGGCTCCACATAGGACTTGCACGCCTTCATGTGAACGTGGTGCATCTGCTTTGCTCGGGCAATCAGAGTGCCGAGGGGAGAGCAGGACGTCTTTCGGGCGTAGGCGGACACGTGGATTGCGTCCTCGGCGGCCGTGATGGCTTGCTCGAGCTCCACAATATCGCCCTTCTCCAACGCGTCCTGCAACGCGGCTGTGACACTTGTGGACTGCATGCCAAAAAGAAAAGTAACAACAGAGCAGAGCCAAGATATCAACTGATGTCGCTAAGGTCAATGGCGTACAAGGTAGACGGCGAAAGCTTCCCTGACGCAAGTACAACCACAGAGGAGCACGGACAGACGCACGGGGATATCGAGTACTCGACAAAGAAACGTGCTGAAGACGCTGAGTGAGGTCGTTGCGCGTGACGGTGTGAACTCATCGGCCACCCCCTCACAAGAGAGAAGTGTACCTCTAAAGAACAACTCGCTTCTCGGTAGAACACAGAGAAGCGATATAGAGAAGAGAGGCGCGAATAATAGGTGGTCTTCGGGATGGAGCGCGACAACCCAAGCGTACAAAGAAAGAAGAGAACACGCAAAGACAGGCTCGAGTGGCATCCGGTCGATGGGAAAGGGAAGCGTGAGAGACAGGGGGAGAGAGTAGAAAGAGAAGAAGTGGACGCTTCTCTGCGAGCTTGAAGACGCTCAGGCGCTCACTCACCATGTGCAGAGACGGTACATCTCTAACGAACCCACACAAAAAACGCAGCAATTTGCCAAGGCATGCGTTGCTGCTGCCGTGCCCCATCTGCTCGAATAATAATTATAATAAATCCTGCACACGGAACCCCAGAGGAACAATACACACAGCATCACGTGCGCACGCGCTTGTCTAGTGAGTGCGAGGCAGCCTCGGCGTAGCCATCTGCGCTACCCTAGCGGAGGCCCCGCGTTTTCAAGAGAAAAAGCTACGCTTCTCAGGGCCGAAGGTGACATGATGCAAGTGTTTCTCGACTGTTGTCATGTTTACTGCTGTTTCGCTTTTTTTTTCCTCTTGTTTGTCGTCAGCACCAAGGCAGGTAAAGAGCACCCCCGTAACGCTTTGGAATCAACCAGATCCAGCAAGCAAGACACGCTCACAAAAGGATCAGGCACAAGCATAAACGAACGCGCACTACACATTGGCGACGCAGAGATGCGGATGAACACACACACACACACACACACAAAACGAAACGCAGCACGCCATAGAAGGGTGGTGAGGGGGGCCGTAACGTGAGCATGTGCCCGCACAAAACATCGAATAAGAGAGAAAGACAGGAGTGAGCGAGCGGCTCGGGGAGGGGGGGGGGGCACTTTTATCCCCTTCACTACACATCAGAGGATCACGGGAAAAGAACGCAGAAAAACGGTACGAGACCTCGGCACACGGTGCGTCTCTTTAAGATGAAAGAGAGAAAGGCTTCTGCACCAGTCAGAAAGAAAAGCACTGTGTCGATCCGTGCGACCCTCACCCCTCCTCCTCTCCCCTTCCATCTTGTTTCCGTGCACACCAGAGAGCGCCACATGTGGATTGGCTACGACCCCTTCGCTGGGATGAGGCACGCGCCTTGTGCGAGTGCGACAGTCGAGCGAGTTCCATCAAGTCCATCCAGAGGTAAGTTCATACATACTATAAACATGCAAAATAAAGAAAGGCAGAGCGAAACGGCCCAATCAAAGAAAAGCGATAGAGCGAGGGAAATACGTAGAGACGTCAGTTGTCGCTGCTGCGGCGGTGGCGGTGGCAACAGTAGGTGGGGCAGGACGCCGTCGCCAAAAGACGCGTAGAGCGAGCGACACAAACAGGGAAAAGTGCGCTCCGAGAAGAAGGCGACAGAAAGGACCCAATCACTGCAAGTAGACGCGTGTGCGACAGGAGGAGAGAGGAGCGCAGAGAGAAACCGAAGAAAGCACCCTACGCCAATAAAGGCCTCTCCTGCGCCGCCGCTGCTGCGCGACTCTTCGCTAGCTGGGAGGCGTTCAGCCGGACTACCTCGCGAATAAGTTCGTCCACGAGCGCGCGGGCCTTCGTCTTTTTGGCTAGCTCCTTGTCCACCTCGGCCATCAGCCACGGGAAGAAGTCTAGCTCCACCTCGTTCAACACGCGGTCTGCGAACCACCCTTCATCTTGCAGTCGAGAAAAGACGCGGTTCTCCATGTTGCACATGTACGCCTTGGCAAACTGCCTCGCCTGCAGTTTCTCACGAGTCTCTTTCTCACGCTGGATGCGCTCCATCTCCTGTTTCTTGCGGCGCTCCTTCTCCTCGAACTTGCGACGCTCCTCCGCCTCAAGCTTCTGGGTTTCCAGAAGCTCCTCCTTGCGGCGCTGCTCGAATTCGATCTGCTGCTGGCGCAGGAGCTCCAGCTCCTCCTCCTGCATCACCTCTAGCATTGCCTGCTCCAGCGTCTTGCCCACAAGCACCTCAAGGATGGGCTCCACGGCTTCGTCGAAGCGAAACAGGTCACCCTCGTGGATTTGGGTCTCCGCGTCGCGGCCGGACTTTGTTGGGACGTACTTTGGAGTTGCTGGTCGGTCCATGAGCGGGTCCGTCTGCGTCTCCTGCGGCTGTTGCTCCACTCTGTCCGTCAGCTCCTCCAAGTACTCGTCGGTTTGAACTTGTGTGTTATGCCGGTCATTGCCCAGGTCGGGGGTGGCCATGTGTCGCCGGGCCGCCTCCAACTGCTTGCGACGCTTGATCGAGGCGGCACGCTGCGATGCTTGTTTTCGCCGCTGCGTGTCGATCATCTCACGCTTTTCCATCTCAGCGCGTGCGGCGATCGACATGATCGGACTAGCGTAGGTGCTGCCGCGGTAAACACGGCGGTCATACATGATATTGCCATACCGCTGTGAGTCGCTGTGCATGAACCGACTTGCATTGCGGCCGTTGGACGGGTCACGGTACTTGGGCTCCTGGAAGCCTTGTGGTGGTTGCCGGAAAGTATAGGCGGCCGCCGTCACCTCCGATTCTGCCGCCCGTCGCTGCATTGCGGAAAAGTGCACAAGAGATAGAAGGGCAATGGCCAGTATCGGCACCACTGTTTCCGCTTGTCGATCTCTATGGCGCTGGGTGTGATGGCGTGTGAGTTGGAGGGAGAGTAGCGAGAAGAAGCGCGATCTAACGGGGGAGGCACACTGTAAACAGAAAAGAAAAAAAAAAAACAGCAGAAGAGCGTCAGCCAGTGGCGCTCTTTGGCACGCAAGAGCGCCACTTAGAAACGCCGGAGAGATGCGCTGACCTGGTCCAAGGAGAAGATGGATGGAGGAGCTGATACAGGGAGTACCGCCGACTAAAGGGGTTGTTGAGTACGCGGATACACCCCACAGCGATGTGCCCACTTCTCTCAGCAAAATCGGAAGTGCAGGCAAAGAGAGGACAAAACAACCCACAAACTGAGGTCGCCAGTGGTGCTTGCGTTGCACGAGTACACAATGCACCTTCCCTGTATGTATGTGTGTGCGTGTATCGCATAATGCATAACAGTGAAGGTAACGATGGACGATATGGAGAGAGATGAGAGGACGAGAAGGCAAGGGCAGTGGAGGAAGGGAGAAAAGCAAATAAATATAGACGCAGTTGCTAAGGCAGGTCGACATGGCCACTGAACGGGTCTGTGACATGTGGGCAGGAGCACAGTATACTTAGACAGCTGCCTTTCTGCTAGCAAGACTGCTTGCCACCCGAGCTACGATTTCGGCTTCAACCCGCTCGTCTTCCCCCCATCCTGCATGGTGACTACACCAGCAAAGAACTGCAATCACTCGCGTTCCCCACACACCCCTCACACAAAAGATGCAAAGAGTGGCGAGATTGGTGAGGAAGAACGAAGGGGAGAGGTCGGTGTGATGAGGTGATAAGCCGCAGCAAGACCAATTAGCGTGCGAGTGATGACGTGAATTGTGCTTTTCCTTTGTGGGTTGTTCTCGGCGACGTGTGGCACGTAGACAATATAGGCATACGAAGACGCTGCATATTTATCACTCAAGTGCGCTGTTGGTGGTTTATCGCGAGCGCGAGAAGGCGTACATAGACTCTAGCGGGTGTGCGGACTAGAGTGGCTGAGGACAAGAACCATCAATCAACAAAAAAAGTCTCCAGAACGCAGGCGGCGCATTCCCCTCCCCCGTCGGTAGAACGCAGACAGCGGCAAGAAAGAGAAAAAAGAAGCCTCCACGTATCCCCCAATGCAGAAACAGCATGCACGTACAATGCGCGGCCCGTAGTCAAGAACGATGACTGGTGTGTCGAAACAACAGGGCAGGGCAGGGCGGGGACAACGAATACAACCGAAGCAAAGCCTCGAGGGAAAACGTGCAAGAGAGAAAAACGAGAAGGGAGAGGGAATACACGCGCGCACGAAGACACAATGGCACGAAGTCACCCCTAAAAAGGAGGCGCGCCGCAAAAGAGAGCCTCAATGCGTGCAAAACGAAAAGATGAGCATTGGGAGAAACACGCTATAGGACTACAGAGAGACACTCATGGGGGAGTCGGCTGCCCTCGTGTACGCGCCACAGACAACGCCTTCATCGAGATCAGATTGCAGACGCTCCCTCACCTCTTTTTTCTTGCGCGCTTTCGATCCATTTTAAACTTCAGCGAGGCTCGACTGAATGCTTTCGTGTGTGTGTGTGTGGGGGGGGGGTTGCAGGTAGCGTACGTCCTCAAGTACGGCAGTGTGCAAATATTTCAGCGAAAAGTGGAGGTTTTTTTTGTATCCTCAACTAACTTCCTCCCGGCCACAACCACAACGACCATCACAGCCAAACATCAGCCCCGAAGACGGGTTTTTAGTGTAGCATCGAAGACACATCTTCTGATCCCCCCTCCCCCAGCCCTCGCCTCTCGCGCAGGACGGCGCAACGTCCACCTTCACGGCGAAGACCGGCGAAACGAAAGGGGTGCACTCGACAGGGTTTCGATGGCAGCGAGTCGCGTGCCTTTCAGTACTGATTGAAGAAGTAAAACGCAGCAACAGAAAGAGAAGGTAGTAGATGACGACGTGGGGAATACTACGACATGAAACAAATCCGTCCACATGGGGCGAATTCCCTCAAGCCCATCTAGCAGCACAGTGGATCTCTATGTTGTTGTTGTTGTATTCCACATCGAAGACACGTACCTATGCCCAGAGAGAGAGAGAGAGAGAGAGAGCATCGTCTACAACTCTTACGAGTCCTTACGTAGAGGCAATTCACACAGCACAACGCGCTGTTACGTCCGCGTCGTTGTATACCCTGTGGCTCTCGACAAATTGATAAAATAAATAAAGAGAAGCGACTACGCACCAAACGAATCGACCGAGTCGAGCTGTCCACGAGGTACCGACCTGTGTATTTCTCGCTGCTTTTCCTCAGCTTCACTCTTCGCGATCGTGACGCAGTACGCCCCACCCACCCACCCCCCGCACCGAAGTCCCCACACATGCACCTGCACGTCCTCCTCCCTTCCCTCACTCTCATTTTCTTTCCTGCTTCGCCTCCTCCTCCTCCAACAGCGACTGCCCGCATTCCCTCCTCACCTCTGCCGCACGCCCACACACATCTGCACGCGCATACGAACTAACAAACTCACACATGGGCCAGTACGGTCAAGGCGATTCCCTCAAGCCGACTAAAAAATGAAGAGGGGGGAGAAGAACTGCTAGGGCAGAAAGCAGCTGCAGGGAAAAGGGCAGGGTGGATCAGTGCGAGCGGAGAACGGAGGAACTGCGTAGAGGGGGAAAAAAGGGGGAGAGACTAGAGAAGAGTAACCGATACAGCAACACGTAAAAACATCAACTCAAGAGAGGACACATTCAAGGGACATCCACACGTGCACATGCAAGGCTTCCGGGCGAAAGAGGCGCCTGAGTAGCGCAGCGGAGAGGGATCCACATAAGTACGTCTGTCCTTCTGGATATCAGCACATCAGTGCAGAGGCACGATGCGTAGCACAAACGACATCCAAACATGCCACGAGAAATGAAGGATTAACGTCGGTGTGCGGAACAACCCTCGCAAGCAGCGGAACACGTGGCGCACGAGACACGACCCAAAAAGAAAGTGGGGTGCGGGCTCTGAGGGCTACGGTCAGCTGCCTCTTCCTCCCTCTCCCCTCGCCCAACGTGTCTCGCTCGTGTCCCGCAGCAACGCTAACTTCGCGCCTTGGACCTCTTGAAATCCTTAACAACTGCAAGAGAACGGTCCACTAAGCGAGAGAAAACCGGCACTCGGCGTGCCCGCACCGTTCTTACGCAATGGCGGTAAGGTTGCTTCGCGCTGCGGCTGCGGCTGACGTGCGGTGGAGGCTCCTCGAAGACGACGCGGGTTGCTGCCACCAGCGGCCGTAGCGGGCCCCCGCGGTAGCACCGGGAAGCGGGTCGGCCGCAGAGGCCTGGCCCCAGCAGGAGGCGGCACAAACTTCACCATTACCCGCTTTGGGGTGAAGATGCTCACGGTGCATGGGTTGTCGCCAGTAACAGGTTGATTAGGCGATGTGAGAAGCAGCGAGTAGTAGCCCGGCTTATCCGCCCGGAACACAAGCGAGTGCTCGCGTGCGTTTGTCGCATCACCGGAGGAAGTCAACTTCATCGCCTGGTCGTTGAACGCCACCATCACCACGTCGTCTTCGGCGATAGCATCGCCCTTCATCGCAGCCAGTCGGTTTGTCATCTTTTCCTGGCGCACCAGCACGTGCACGTCACACGCGCTGCTGACCGTAAAGTCCACTCGCCGACCCTCTGCGCCGGGTGTCAACATCACAGCGACGCTCTTCGGCTCCCGCGAGAGTCCGCAGTAGTGAAGCGGGGCGAGAGAGACCTTCGCGAATCCGGGGCGTCTAA
>NC_009319.2:177353-239711 GCF_000002845.2 Leishmania braziliensis MHOM/BR/75/M2904 | reverse complement strand
CACACCCGCAACCCCTGCGGTCCGTGTCGTCGTAGAGGTACATACCCATGTAATCCTCCGTCATGGCGTCGCCGCCCGACTTGCTGACGTAGGGCTTTGTTTGGTGGAGAAGGATGTGTACATCGGTGGCTTCATCAACGTAGAAGTCGACCCGGTCCTTCTCCTTCTGGCACAGCTCCACATTCTTGGTAGCGGGGCTGGACCAGTTCATGCTCGGAATGGCCAGCTGCTCCACTGAAAACTGAGAGTAATTCTGATCCTTGAAGCGATAAAGCGAGAGCTGAATGTTGGTTTCGACGCCCTTGTGCATACAGGAGGGGACAAGATAACATGTCGTGTGCGCCGGAATGGTGATGGTATTGGCCACCTCACGCGAGTTGAGGAAGAGGCTCTTAAAGATTGGCTTGTGGTTGTTGCCTGTGACCCAGAAGGTGGGGATCGGATTCGGGTAGGTGGAGCTGACCATGACGAGACCACACTGCACATAGGTTGCTCCGGCATCCGGGTCAGCAAAGCGACGCTGATCCTCCTGCTGTATCATCGCGACCACACTAATCTCTGTTGGTCCACTGTTTTGCACCAGGAAGAGGGGGTTCTTGCGCCATGAGGCAAAGGTCGGGTTGCCGCCGGCCGACTCACCCTTCCAGGTGGTGCTATATGCCTGCACCCCATTATCGTCGGTGCGCATGAGGCAACACTGGATCGAGTTCACGTACTTGAGGAACATCTTCAGCGGCATGAAGATAGAATGGCGGTCGTCAACCGAGTACTGATGTCGCTGCTTCGCGGACCACTTGGAGTCGCTCTTGTTCAAGGGGCCGGTGTACTCGTACTCCTCGTCCTCGAAGGGGTTGTGCAGGTGCACCACAATGTCGTCCAACACCGAAGATCCAGTGAGGGAAAAGATCCCCAGAATGGCGTACTGCTGCTCCGACTGCATGCCGATGCTTTCAAGCTCCGCGTCCTTCGTCAGGGCAGACGAAACGTAGTCGCCGCGTAGCAGGGACTCACCCATCGACAGCCAGTACTGACCATCGCCAATATCGACATCAGCTGCCTTAGCCAGCTTGGCGTCCATGGGGATGTTCAGCACCGGGTTGCCAGTCAGGTCGTGGAAGGTCTCCTGCAGTGTGCAGCCCTCGAGATGGTCGTAGGCGGTGTAGAACTTCGCGTACGCCTTCTCCAGCAGCAGCGGCCACCAGTGCTCCGTCGGGGACTGCATGTACAACGCTGTATCGTCTTCTAAGGGAATTGTGTCGTCGATCTCGACCCTCACCCACTCCCGCCCGCGGAAGAACTGGAACGTGTAGCGGCCATCCTGGCGCACTTTCTGGGTCACAAAGCAGTTGCGGATCACATCAGGGAAGCGCACAAGCGTTGCGAGGGCAGAGATCATGAAGCACTCGTAGTGGTTGCCTTGGCCGAACTGCTCACGCGAGAAAACCTCGGGCAGCAGCGGCTTCTCAGCCCCATCGGGATACAGGTCATGAATGGGGACCCACTGGTCTGCCACATGATGACTATTGGCGATGAACTCAGTGTCCTTGAAGAGCGTTTTGCTGTCCGGCACCTCCTCAAAGAATGACGACATGATTATCGAAGTAAAGAGAGAAGGGAGGTCAAGGGGCCTTTCCTTTTCTTCTAGGGGTTGCCTCAGGTGCGCTGAGGGAGAGAGGCTTTGCGTGTGTGGTTACTGTCACCACTTCAGGAACACGACAAGGCGCAGACAAATGAATAGTAAGAATAAAATCAGCGTGATAACATAAAGAAGCGAATAGCAAGAAAGAGTAGAAATTCCGAGGAGAGCGATCGCCACGTGAGCTCAGCAAGGACTTGAGTAGGGAAGGAAAGGAGCTAGGAGGGGTGGGGGGGCGTGGAGGGACAAGATGTAGTCAGGTCAGCTCTCTAAGACCCAAGGCAACACCAATACGAGCGATACACAGAAGCGAGGCGGGTCAAAGCGAACCGACGTGGCATAAAAAAAAAAGAGAGACTCCTTCGTTTCCAAGTAAACTAAACAAAGAGAAAGGCCGTAAAAAAAGGGGGAGGGAGATGGGGGAGAAGTGAACAGCAAGTCAGCGGAATCGAACCAAACAACTGCGAAAAAAAAAAAAAAGAAGAAGAAGCTGAGGAGGCTGACTGAAAAGTGACAACGCTAGAAGCGGAAATGGCTATGTACAAGGGAAGAGTGTAGGAGGATAGATAGGACTGTGGGGGTGTGCTTGCCTATCGTCGCTTAAGCGCCGTATCCAACCTTTCAGGAAGGAAGGCAGCGACAGGACCAACGACTGCAGTCACCACCGAAAAGAACAACAAAAGTGGTCCTGTGTTGGCTACTGGATTGTGCACTCTGGTGCAACGGGTGGGGTGCGCCTGTGCGTTTATGGGAAGGGGAAGGAAAGAACAAAGTAAGCTAAACTAAACATGTACGTCTATATATATATATATATATAGTCGTTGTTGATGTTGTTGTTGTGAAAGCGCAGGCCCTTTGCACAGACGTGGGCGTACACGCGTAACTCTTCTTGATGCAAAGGAGGATGGCCACCACCACCACCACACACACACACACACGAGATGAAGCAAAGAGGCAAAAAAGGGAGTCGGCCACGCGGAGGAGAGGCGGGTGAGGGGTCTGGGTGGTCGTGGTGCCGGGAGTGTGAACCGGAGAGGTGGGGCAGCACTGCGACACAAATATAGCAAAAAAAAATGAGAACAGAAACTACTCAGAGAAGGCGTTGGGAGGGCACGAGCGTAAAAACACACGTGCTCAGCACGAGGAGAGAGAGAGAGAAAGAGGGATTAGTGAAGAAGAGGTCGAGGAAGGTGTGGGACGAGGAAAGGGGGGGGAGGTGGAGGTGGAGGTGGAGAGATGCACATCCTTTCGTACTTGGGAAAGAAAGGCGTACGCCTCACAAGATTGGCCAAGCTCAACAAAACGCAAAGGAGTAGAAGCGGAAAGCCCCTCCAATCCGATTCCCGACTCGAGCGCGAGTTCGTTTACGTCTGTCTCGTTATATATATATATATATATATATATATATATTTTGTATTTCACTCGATGCACGGACGCCTCGCTGGCTCACATAATGAAAGAAACCTAAACGGAAGGAAGTGTGCTCAGTCTCGTATACGCGTGCGTGGGTGTATCGCTCATTGGTATACGCTGCCCACAAGACCCTCAGCGATGTAGGCCTCTACGCGTAGGGAGATGGTCGTGGTGGTGTTCCCTTAGGAGGGTGCAAAGAGGAGAGATTTAGGAGGTGGGTTTTGCTTTTCTCTGTGTTCACTGACTCTGCACCTTTCGATGACGGTGAACGCTCTTGTCGATGTTGTGAGCGTATGTGTGCTTTCCTGTCTTTCCATACCGTTGCAGGAGAGGAGGAGGAGCGACTGGATCGCAGGGGAACCGAGGGCCAGCGAGACACTGCAGCAGAGCGCAAGCAACGAAAAAAGAAAGAGAGAAGAAAGACAGACGCCTCCGACACGGCAAACAGCGCAAACGCGCGGGAGAGAGGGAGTCGGAGAAAGACAGTAGAACCAACAGAGGTGCGGAGGAACACGTCAGAGAAAAGATGGCGAAAGGAAGAGACACACACAAGAAATGTGCACGAGACTGCTGGCGTTTGTTTTGTGTTTCCTCGCCTTGTTCCTTTTCGTTTCGTCCGCTGTTCGTTGTCACACACACACACACACACGCAAACTCGGTTCTCCGTTCCTCCAGCCGCTCCCCGACGACGCGGCCTATACCTGCAGTGCAGTAGCGGAGAAAGAAGAGCAGACAAAGTGGAGGAGAACGAAGAGCAACCAAAGAGCACAAGGAAAAGGGAGCCGATGTGAGGGTCTTGGATAACTCACGGCTTCGTGCATGGTTTCCTTGTGCTCTGTTTATAGAAATGGCGTACCTCCTCTCTCGAGCAGGGGAGGGGGTCTGTTTGGGTAGTGGGCGTAAATGGAGTTGCGCTTCACAGTGACGTCTCCAGAGCTGCGAGAAAGAACGGAGACGGCAAATATGAATGTGAGGAACGTCAGTCCCGGCAAGAGGGGGCACCGGATGGAAAGCAGCCAAAAGTGGAGAGAGAAGAAGGAGACGATGATGTGAGTCTTATACCGCGCATATACACATCTGTATGCGCATACAGAGGTGCGTGGTGGGCAGGAAGCGAGAGACACCAGTGGCAGTGACCAAGTTCGCTTGCAAAGAGGGGCGCGTGGAGATGAGGTGAAGCACGAAGGAGAGCTATAGCGGCGCTAACGCTACTGCGCTTCACCACACAATCTTCGTACACAGGCCTCTTGTCCGACACACAAGACCTCACCAATGTGATTGCATGAGAAGGCATCGATCATGATGCGCAAGTGACGCATAAAAGACAATGAACGCAACACCACAAAGCAGTGCCACTCATAGGCCCTCTGGCGCCCGCTCGCATCTCTAACTGCGGCTGCGCCCTTCTCGCCTACATGCCTTTCCTTTCAGGGTTTTGTTGGCCTTGTTTGAAAGTCGTAACACCGCAAAATAGAGAAGAGAGGAACGTCTCTCGGCGTGCGCGTGGATGTTCATGTGTGCGTGGCACTGTCCGATGTACGTGGGCCACCCACGCTCTAGACTGCCTCGTCCTAGACTCAACACACCTCGCAGAGAACAACAAATAAAGAAAAGACACCGGTCATGCAGACTCAATCGAGGTGCACACGCAATCGAGAGGTGCACACGAGACTTTCAAAACTGAAAAGTAGCGCAAAGTGAAAAGAGAAAACAAAAAGGCCGAAGGACTGAAGGAGCACAAAGAAAAGAGAGAGAGAGAGAGAGAGAGAGAGAGAGACACTACGCGGCAAATTGGCAGGGCAGAGGACGCACCTCTCAAACGCTTTGCTGTTGCTGTTTTTCCTATACATCTCTGACCACCCTTCAGCCTTTACTTTCTCTTGGCTGTACTGCTCTCCTTTTCTTCGTGTGCCATGGGCAGGAAAAACGTCACACACACACACACACACACACGCACACGCGCGCATACGTGTCACGTTCTCTTGTCACATTTGTTTTTTTTCTTCTCTTACGGGGCTATTTGCCTGTGCGGTTGCTCTTCACCCCTTCGTTCTCTCACTAAGGGTCTTTCGGCAAGAGGTAACACGAAAAACTCGCTCTCTTGCACACCAGCAGGCCTCTTATTTATCTTCCTCATTTCTTTCCTCTGTCGATTCCGGCAAGACATGCCAGTTCATCCTAAATGCTCCCTTTCCAACACTGCCCATACGTTGGCAGACCCTTTGTTCCCCCTGTGCTGCTCTACCAGTTTTAATCCTCGGCTCCCTGTTTCTCTCTCTCTCAGCATGTGTTCCTTCGACATCGCAGTGGTATGCGGAGGCTCTATTCGTATAGGAGAGTGGGAGAAAGGGAGAGTGTCTCGTCTTTCCTCAGGGGTCTTCCTCGCCTTACTATGTTCAGTCATTTTCTCTTCCCTTTACCGGACTGCCGCGAAAGTGCACAACTTACGGGCACTCGATCTTCGCATTACCCCCCCCCTCCTCCATCGTCTAGCCTTGCTCGGTCACTACGATTTCCCCCAGTGTGAGACTGTCGCGTGCATCGCGCGACCTCCATCGCTGTTTCGTTGTGGTAGCCAAAGAAAATAAAGCGAAACAGTGGCAACGCATCGGGTACGGGCGATACGAGAGCAACCCCATCACTGTCGAAGCGAGAGTAGGAAAGAACGGATAAGGGGGCGTGTGCGTGCAGGAAGCCCAAGGAGAGGTGCTACAACTTGACGCCAAAGCAACAGAGCGAAGAGAACTAAAGCCGATCAGCAAAGTATGGGTGTGTGCGTGCGTGCACCCCAATCTCTTCTCATGCTCACAAGGAAGACGCCATAGAGTCGTGGCGTATTTCCTTTTTTCCTCCGATATGCAGAGGCAACCCTTCTCGCGAATAAAACGCGGAAATGAGAGAGAGGGGGGTAAAGAGGGCAGCACCGTTGTGGGACACAGACGCGCAGGAATCGAGCCAAATACCACGAGAGAGAGGAGGGAGAATACCAACGAACACGATTGAAGAAGATGCAGCAGAAATAAGAATGGAGAGAGAAGATAAATTAAGGGGGGAAAAGAAGGGTTGGGTGCAGAAAAGCTGAAGCATGGCCAATCTACGCGAAACAAACAAGCAAAGCACTAAATCGAGCTCGTTGCAAACACTCCGATAGCCCATGATGTGAGCATTCATACGCAGACAGAGAGAGACACACACACACGAAGGACGTAAGTCTATCGTGCTCATACGAACTCCCGTGGAGAGACCCCACAGAGAAGAGAACAGGCGCATGTAAACCACTAAGACACTGCATGACAGATAAATAAACAAAATGAGGGCTTGGGTTCGAAAGAAAAAGAGGTAAAAACGAGGTACAGGCAACTTAGTACGGGTGTGCCCATATACGTCCATGGGGGTGGGTACGTCTGCCTCAAACCTGGCACTCCTCCCGCCCCGCACTCGACCTCTTGGCTCCTCCAAGTACAGAGAGGCACAACACCCAACACGCTACTTGCATAGACGCACAGGGAACCTCCCACACACACACACAGAGGAGAAGACATGCCACCCAACCAGGTCATCAAGCACCCGGCCGATGCGAGTGCCTCCTCACACGCAAGTACGCTGACGCAATTTGGTCAGCTCGCCGGCGTAAAGCAAGTAGCAAGGGGGAGGGGGGGGGGAAGGGGAAAGGGAAGGGGAAGAAACACAGTAAGCACAAAGGGTGTCGGAATACATAGAAAGAGAGCACCGAACTGGGCAAATCAGCAAGATTAATATATCTGAGGAGAGGGTGGCAAAGGAGAGGGCGATGGGGGACTCGCATTTCTGAAAAGAGCAGCGTCCTTTCCAGTTGGCTGCTGGCCACCACACTGCACACATCTCCCTACGACTTGCTCTTTAGCGCCTCAACATGGTTGCCAAATGCAAGTCCTCCTCAGCGCTTCCTTTCTGCATACCTGTATGTGGGTGTGGTTGTGTGGTGAGTCCACCAACCCGGCATTATCCGAGAAGAGGGTTCGGGGGGTCGAGCGCCAAGAGCTACTGCGTCTGAACCCCACTAGTTCTTCATCCTACTCAGATTTACAGCACACACATACACACAGGCACCTGCGCAGAGGTATGCTGTCACACCAAGTAGTGACATACGTACAGCAGCGCACCCCTTCGGTTCCTCCGTTTTGTGTGTTTTCTTTTGGGGGGGGAGGGGGGCACACCGCTCCTCAATCGAAGAGTCCACTGCGATAGAGAGAGAACAAAGGTGGCGAAGAGGAACCAACAAAAAAAAAAGAAAGGCGGTGAGGCAACAGCAAGAACTGATGAAGCGAGGGACACCAATGCACACCATAGGCATATGCACACGCGCATGGCGACAGTGTGCATTGGGGCGTTGGGGAGAGGTCGTCAAACAGAGAGCGAGGAAGGAGGCCCGAAAACAACAACAAAAAAAATAAGAATCCTCCGTAAACAAGAGACGTCTTTCTTCTCTCTCGCCCCGGAGCCCTGCCTCCACCTCGCCCTCCCTCACCTCACCCCAAGGTCCTCACGCACGATCACCCTTACTGACTCCTGCGAAGGTGACACCCTATTACCCTGCTCGTGAGGGGCATGAACACAGCGCGCATCATTCTGGTCACTACTGGGACACCTAAGGGGAGATGATTCCAATACTCCCTCCCTTCCTTGACTCGCCTGTCTTCGACCGGAGCTCCCATAACAGCTTCACGTCAAGATGATGAAAGGGACAGCAGAAGAACGGCAAAGAGGGAGGGGAAGAGAGAAGAGAGAAGAGGTGAGCCAGAAAAGAGGAAAAAGGGAAAACAAGAGAAGAAGGTCGAAGACAGAGCTGAAAGGGGTAAATGACAGGGAGAGAGAGAGAAAACTCCGTTGAGACAGAGAGAAGGGGGAGAGCTGCACGTACCCACCACCAACGGGAAGACAAAGAGGCAACAAAGAAAAGAAAGGGAAAAAAGAAAGACGCGACGAATAGAGAGAGGGAGAGAATATGAAAACAAGAAAAGAAAACGTCGATGGTTCACACTTGAAGAGAAGGAGCAGGAGAACGTGAAAAGCACTACGACCTCAAACACACCCACACACAGACCCCCCAAAAGAGTGAGAACACCCATCCCCTCCACAGACTGACATCAACCAGAGCCGCAATCGGTGCCATGGTCCTGGCAAATGAAAGGCTAAGCATGGCAAAAGAAACGAAAAAGAAAAATAAGGCGGCGACATCAGTTGTGGTGAGCGTCTCAGCATCGAGTGAAGAAGAAGTGAGAAGGAGGGGGGTCTCAGTGTCTCACCTGAGCCACTGCCCCAACAAACTTTTGAAGTGCCGCTCGTGTTTTGCCTTTTCCTTCACGGCGGTCGAAAGGAGAAACCACAAAAAAGGTAGACCAGACGAGCACAAAGGTAAGGCTAACAGCAAAGGCACACGGAGACAAACGTCGAGGCAGCGCCAACGCACAAGCAGACAAGAGGGCTTGAAACAGAAAAGAAAAATCAATGCACCCTGATCGACTAGAATGCACTGATGAGAGAGAGGAGGGGATGAAGGGCACAGAAAGAGAAAAACCCCGAGCGCTGGCGCATCGCTTGACACTGAGGGAATGGGGTGAGGTGCGAAATAAAGGTGCAATCACCCAACATTCCACAGAGAAATTCGATACAAGCAAACAGAGAGAAGACGTCCACAGCGCACATGCAATGAAAGGGGAAGCAAAAGCGACAAACGGGAGAAAAAGAAAAAGTAGAGGCAGCGCATGGGCATAACGAAGATCGGCACGACGATGTGTCTACGACGCTTACAACCGCCACCAGCCACCACCACCCGCCACATTCCGCTAAAGTCGACAGATCTCTGCTGCCCTTCACGGTGTCTATAGAATAACATAAGAATAGCATTGGTGTACTGCTTCCCCAAGACAGTAGACCCCCCCCCTCATGTCTTATCTCTGTACATTCAGTGTCGGGGCATGGGGAAGGGTGAAGTAGAGAGCTGAGTACAGAAGCGCGAAGAGGTGCACGCGCCTTTTCAATCATTCTGAAGCAGTTCAACCAAAGCACGCCACCACTGACCTATTCCTTGGATGGAACTGGACCTGAACCTTCCTCCTGACGCTCCCCTTGCCAACTCTGCGCCTCTGAATTTCACTGCTTCTCCCCAGAAGTTCTAGAAGACTTAGATAAAGGAGGGTGGAGAGAATAAGTCGCCAGGGCGTGGGTGAGCGAGTGCATGTGCGTTACACACAAGGCTCAAAAAGAGCACCATCAGCAAAATCGAGCCGTGGCGAAGGAAACCCACACACAAAAGGCGGAGAGAGATGAAAAGAAGTAAAACCAAGGCGAGAAGCGTGAAATATGCCTCTTCCCCCCCCCTCCCACTCCCACTTCCCCCACAAATAGCGCACCAGGAGCATTACTGCCAATTTTTAGCGCCAACCACACACACTCTTTCTGGGTCATGTCGCACGTATGCAAGTGTGCCTGCTCCTTTCCTCCGTGTCACCGCGGACGGCGTCCTTTGTTGACCCACATGTACGACTAGGAGTGAGTGCGAAAGCTACTAAGGAGAGAGGACGCTGAGGAAGTTGTCCAGCGAGCGCATAGACCTTCTCCACTGTCCACAAGACAAAACAAACGTCATACGAAAGGAGAGAGAAAACAAGAGATCGATGAGGGAAAAATTGAAAGATGCCAGATATCCACACACAAACACACACACACAGCGGCGAGGGGTACACAGGAAGCCACAGGCGCACGCACGCGCGCGTATGAGACAACAAAACAAAGTGTGCCAATAAGGGGGGAAAAAAAAATATAGCATAGGACATGTAGAGAGAGAGAAAAGTAGAAAACAAAGCCAAAAGTGAGTGAGAGAATAGAAGAGTAGCATTAATAAACACATTCGCGTTCCCATGCGCAGGGGAGAGGTGTCACGCAGTCAATTATGGGGTACGCTAGGGAGAACAGGGAGGGGGGGGGGAGGAGGAGTGTGTATGGGTGAGAAACACAAACAGGGAATAGAAGGGTGGGGGAAGAAGACAAAGTGAAACATACGAGGAGAACACACACACACACACACACACACACACACACACACACGCACACACACCAAAGGGACTTAGCGCCTTCTACTCAAAGCACCTCGAAGCGCTTCCAATGCATGTCAAACCCAACCACAACGTGTGAAGAGAGGAAGTGAGCCTGTGGTGAAGTTATCTGCAACTGATCTCGTCCTCCGTCGCTTTTCGGTACCAACAATACTGCGGGTTCGGGTAGTAAAATGGAAAGTAATTGTGTGCTGCCGATCGTTGCTTGCTTTTGATGCTCATTCCACCTTTTGGCAGAAGTCCTTCTCGCTTCTTCTGCCTCGCCATCGCTGGCCAAGCACACGAAATACGTGGCAGACATGGCACTGTCAGGAAACAATGCGGAGTAGAAGAGAAAGCTACAGAGGTCACGAGGCCACACAACAGTAGCGGTATTCCACATTTTCCTCCTCCACGTGCGTGTCTTCGCATTGGCCGTAGGTTAGGAGCCACTTGCGCTTGCAAGTGACGACAGCACCACCATCACCACCACCAACAGCAATGGCAGAAAGAGCGACCCGAAACAAGAACCGCACACAGAAGTGTGTTAAACGGAAACATCCAACACCACGAGAGGCCTCGCTTCATTTCTGTTGTCGACTACTTTCCTGCAGAGACGCTCTCGGGTGATGAGGCAACGCCTGCAAAGAAAAGCATAAAAAAAAAAGAGAGAGACGTCCACAACGGAAGTCCTCCCCCTCGATAGAGAGCGAGTGTGGCGGTATTCGCATGCAGAGAAACACGCTTGCCCACAGGCGCCCCTTTATTTCTCAGTGCAATGCAGTCGCCTCAGCCGGCATCTGACTCGCAACAGAGGAGCGCCACCATGGCGACTAGGCACATACATAGGCACACGCACACAATACACAGACATGTGTCTGTGTATCGGTATAGAAATATATACATGAGTGAATGTAGAGTAAGACAAGAGAGTGAAGTCCAACGCTAAAACTAAGCATAAAATGTAGAGACGTGGGCATGGCGGTCTCGTTGAGGTCCACAGGAAAAGATACAACGAAAATGTGGCAGAGAGAAGAAGAGGGACACCCACGCATCCGTGCACAGGAGAAAAAAACACTAAGGAAAGGGGGGAAGGGAAACAACGGGACCAGAGAAGTTCTGTTGTTGGACCACGCATGCTTTAACGATTGCGTCTTTGTTAGTGCTACTCTGGCCTCCTCCTCTTCCTCCTGCTCCACATCGTTAGCGCTGAGGAGGAGGTCGTAGAAGCCCAAGAAAAGCGGAAGGGAAGGTGGAACCTGCAAAAGAGAAAGAAAACCACTTGACGCGTTCATGAACGTGTCGTCGTGCTGCTTTATTCCTTCACCAGGTAAGCACAGTCGCCACTATTCCTCGTCGAGTCAGTCCTCTTTTCGCACTCATTGGTTAGACAGGGGCCTGTGTGCCTTTCATCTCCATCGCTGGACGCCGACTGTCGCGAATGGCGACAGAGAGCGGCCTTCGCCCCAGTGTGTGTGGCCTGCACGGAAATCGATGGAAAACAGCGACGAAGAAGCACTGCAAGTGCGCACCCACATCGAAACAAATCATAACAGACCAGCAGCAAAAAAGCGAGTGACAAGCCAATGCACACCCCACTGTCATGGGTGTCACTGAAGGCCCCTTCAAGCGAGAAAAAAGAGCGCATTGAAATGAGAGAGAGAGAGAGGCGGCGGCGGAACTGCACCGCAGAGTACCAGGCTGGGCAACAGCCGAGCCTCAGGTAAGTGCAGAGATGCGCAGAGAGGCCAGCCCCAAAAAGGATGAAGGTACACGTGCTCACAAAAAGAAACGACTACAAAGGAGGGAGGCGGAGAAATGGGAAAAGGATGGGAAAAGCAGCAGCAACCACCAAACACGCTGGAACGATAAGCGCAGATACGCACAGACACACATAAAAGGCTAGCGCAGAAACAACAACAAAAAGAGGCGTACATTGTAGCATTGGTGATCATGGTAATCCTCTCTGCGTACTTACATGTTTGCGTGTGTGCCACGCGTATCACGGCTCACCTTTTCGTATCCTTTGGATCTGATGGTCCAACGTTGCACGTGAAGCACCGATCAAAGCCGAGAGAGCGAGTGGCTGGGACGTACGGTTCCCTCCAAACGCCGTTCCGCGTGCCATTTAGCCTAATTGGCTTCACTGTGAAAGCAAAATAAGAGCCCACAACGAAACAAAACGACGCGAATAGGGGATAAAATAAACAAACCGTAGTGACATGCGGCACACGCCCATCGGTGCGTGAACCCAACAAGGAGCAGGAAGAAGCATAAACGCAGCGCACATTCCAATGCACACACACGCACACACACAAAATACAAACATGCAAAGCGCCCCGGGGGGTAGAGGTCTCGTAGGTGCGATAACGACGGCATCGGCGCAGGCGCAACTACGCCAAAAAAAAAAAAAACGGGAAAAGCGCAGTGGCCGAAAAGGATGCGTCAAACTCCGAGCACTTGGCAAACGAGAGGTGAACGGAAATCGCTCGCCTCCCTCCTGTCCGCTTTCACAGTGCTTTTTAGTGCTCCTTCTATCCTTTCCTCGCCTCGGTTGCAGTACTTTTCACCTAACGGCGGCTACGGCTGGGGCGACGTCTGGTCTCCTCGCGGCTGCCGCGACGGCTGCTAACAGATCGCTGGTTGATCGGCGGCAGAGAGTCGGTGCGGCGCACGTTGCTTCCACTGCGGCTGGCACCACGCGACGCACCAGGGGCCGTCGCCGTTCGCGAGAGCGCAGGGAAGCGCGACTGCGCGTGTCCATTCAGCGGCTTCGCGTCCGGTGCGACCGGCACGAAGTCAGCGCTCACGTCCGTCGGCGTGTATATCTCCAGGTTCGCTGTGCATGGCTCCCTAGTCGAGGACGCCACGCAGCTCACGAGCAGCGAGTAGCGGCCGCCTTGCGGGGCCTTGAAGATGAGAGCGTGCTCGCGCGCGTTGCTCGAGTCGCCAGTCGTGCCAATCCTGATGCCATATTCGTTGAAGACTGTCATGGTCACCTCATCCTCGCCCACGACATCGCCTTTGCGGATGCTGTTCGGGTCCGATATCTTCGTCTGGTGCAGCAGTATGTGAACATCGCTCGCGTCGTTCACCATGAAATCCAGCCGTTCCCCCTCTTCGTCACCGGGCTGTAGGGTAAGCCTGGTACGGAGCGGCTTCAAGGTGAGGCCAGCGTGTCGAAGTGGCGTCAATGTGACCTTGGCCATGTCCGGGTAGATGGAGACGAAGAACTCGCCCATCGTGCCGCGGTCCTTCGTGTACGGAATAAGGTAGGACGTCGAGCTGGGCGGCAGCTCCATTTCGGCGCACACCTCGCGTGAGTCCAGCATCATACCCTTCTGCAGGAACTTGTGCGTTCCATTCGTGATAAACGGCGTTGGCGGCAACTTCGCATTTGACGGTTGCATGAGAGTGAGCCCAGTGTAGGGGTACTGCTTACAGTTCGTCTCGTCCACGTATAGCGGGCCCGTGTGGCGTACCTCGGCGAGAATCGTGGCCGGCCGCGACGTCTTGTTCTCTACGAGATAGATGGGGTTGCTGCGGAAGGTCGTGTACTTGGACGTACCCCCAGCCGTATAGTCGTTCCATTCCCCAGGCGAGCTGAGGCGATCACCGCAGTTGATATGGCAGCGCTGCATGCAGCTAAAGTTGGCAAGAAAGGTGGGCAACGGCATGTAGATCACGTCATTATCGCTCTGCGAGAAGTCGCACGCTCGCTTCACATCCGCCGTCCAGTTGCTATCGCCCTTGCGCAACGGTCCGTTGTAGTATGGGGCATCCATGTAACAGTTGTGCACCTTGATCACGATATCCGAGGGGTCGTTCGTGCCCGGCTTCACCTCCACCACGTCTAGCAGCGCGTAGCTACACTGCGGATGCAGGCCGTTTGGCACGTTGCTGTTCGCCACGCACACAAACACGTCGCCGCGGTCGAGATCCTCCATGACACGACGCCAGAAGACCGGCGTCGTGTAGTCGCCCATGTTTGTCGCCACCGCGTGTTTCGGGTCCTCGAGGGAGATGTGCAGCACCGGTCGACCCGTCAAATCGCGCAGTGTGTCGTGGGCATTGCAGTTGTTGAAGTTCTCGTAGCCGCCGACAAACTTGGCGTACGCCTTCTCCAGTAGCAGCGGGTACCACATGCGTGACGGCACCTGTGTAAACTTCGGCTCCCGCTTGTCGTCGCACGGTACGCGGTCGTCCACCTCCACCGTGACAGGCGAGCTGTCCGGGTTGAAGAGTGTCACACGGTACGGCTGGTTTTGCGGATGCGCCTTGTCCTGGAAAAGACGTGAGATAAGCACTGTGTGACGTGCCAAGGCCGCGATGAACGGCGCGAGAAAGCCCATGTCCTGCTGGGCGGACGAGATGTCCGATGGCAGTGTGGCGTCCGGCGTCACCGGGTCGTACACCCCTTCCGGGTACAGTTCGCGAATGCGCGGCCACTGCTCGGCTATATCCTCGTTCGCCTCGTGGAATTCCGGGTCCTGGTATCCCTTCTTGTCCTTGGCCAGCTCGTGCGCACGGTTGTTAAGTTGTTCCTCAAGGTCCTTGATGGTCCGGGAGTTCTTAGCGGGGTCCTTGTTCAGCTTGCGGCGGTCCACCTCCATGCCGTGGAAGTCGGGATCCGTGTCGAGCGGCAGCTCCTCCAGCGGCACACCCTCCGGCTCGGGGTCGAGGTAGGCGCGGTCCTTCTTGAGGTACTCGCTGGCGATGCGGTCGGCGTGCTCGTTCAGCATATCCTCCAGCTCGCGCACCTTGTCAGCACCCTTTCCGTTCTTCTTGGCCTCACGACGCGCCAGTTCCGTCTTGCGGAACTCCAGGTCATCGTCCAGGGCGAGGTCGACCAGCGGCACACCACGAGGCTCCGGGTTGAGGAAGTTCCGGTCGTCCGCCAGCTGGCGCTTTGCCAGTGTGTGAACGCGATCATTCATGTCATCCTCCATGTCCCGAATCGCGTTCGCGTTCCTGCGCGGATCCTTGCGCAGCTGAAGCAGTTGCTTCTCCATGTCCTTGAATGCCTTGTCCTTGTCCAGCGCGAGGTCCTTTAGGAAGATGCCCTCGGGCTTGGCATCGAGGAAGGCGCGCTCATGGTCGAGCTTCCGCTGCGCCAGCTGCTCAGCACGATCGTTCAGCTTATCCTCCAGATCCTTAATAGCCTTGGCGTTACCGCGCGGGTCTTTCTTTAGGGCGCGCCGCTTCTCCTCCAGATCGCGGAAAGTCGAGTCCTCGTTGAGTGGTAGCTCCTCCACCGGCATACCGAGCAACTCCTTCCCGAGGTAGTCGCGTTCCTTCGCGAGGTAGTCCTTGGCCAGGACGTGAGTGCGATCGTTCATGCGCTCCTCGAGGTCCTCGATGGCGTCCTTGTTCTTTGCTGGCTGCTTCTTCAGCGCGCGCAGGTCCTTCTCCATGTCACGGAACTCTTTGTCCTCTGACAGTGGCAGGCGCTCCAGCGGAACCCCTTCCACCTCCTGGTCTAGGAAGGCGCGCGCCTTCGCCAAAAAGTCACGCGCGATGTCATCGACACGCGCCGCAATCTCCAACTCGAGGCTGCGCAGTGCGTCCGTGTTCCGCTTCGAGTTCTTCTTGAGGTCGCGGCGCTTGCGTTCCAGTGGGTTAAGAATTGGGTCATAGTTAAGGGGTAGCTCCTCCAGTAACACACCCAGCGGCTCCTGCTCCTGATGTGCACGCTCCTTGCGCAACAGGTCCTTCGCGAGGTCGTCTGCGCGGCTGTTGAGATCGTCCTGTAGCTCGGTAATTTTACCCGCATTGCTGCGGGGGTCCTTTTTCGCCTTCATCAGGCCGCTCTCCATGTCGCGGAAGATCATGTCACGGTTGAGAGGAATATCCGCGATGGGCACGTTCTGCGGCTCCGGGTTGAGGTAGCTGCGGTTCTTGTTGAGGAAGTCCTTCGCAATGCAGTGGACACGGTCGTTCATCTTCTCCTCCAGGTCCTTGACATCAGGGTCGCGACTTCTCCGAGTGTTCTTGAGCGTCTGACGCTGCTTCGCCAGCTCGTTAAACACCTGGTCGTCGCTAAGAGGAAGATCCGCCAGCGGCACGCCTTCGGGCTCAGGGTCGAGGAAGGCGCGGTCCTTCGCCAGCTCGGCTTCGGCCAGCTCATGGGCTCGGTCGTTCATGCGCTTTTCCAGCGCCGCCACCTTCTTTGGGTCGAACTTCAGGTCCTTCTTGGCCTTGTAGCGCGCAATCTCCGCGTCCTTGAACTCCGGATCGGTGTCAAGCAGCAGCCGCTCCAACAGCACGCCCTCCGGCTCCTGGTCCATGAAGTCACGCTGCTTTACAAAATTCTCCTTGGCCAGCTGGTGCGCGCGGTCGTTCATCTTGTCCTCCAAGTCACGAATGACATCTTTGTTACGCTTCGCTGCACGCGGGTCCTTGGCACGGCGCCGACGCTCTGCTTCAAGGGCGGCGAACTCCTTGTCCGTATCGAGCGGAAGGTCGGCGATCGCCATGCCCTCCGGCTCAGGGTCGAGGAAGGCACGCTCGGCGTTGATCACGTCATCAGCAATCTCGCTGGCGATCCTGTCCATCTCATCCGCGAAGAGCTGTATTTCTGTCGTAGGGAGGCGGTGGCGCGACGCGTCGCGCCACCGGTTCGCCGCGCCGCTAAACTTCATGTACGAGTGGAGGTTCAGCTCCTCCCTCGGAATGCTACGGTACGCCGCACGCGGCAAGCACGCGAGGTCCTCGGCAACCACACCCTTGGCCAGCTCGTGGGCCCGGTCGTTCATGCTTTCTTGGGTGCTGACGATGGCGTCGGCGCTGCGCCTGGGGTCTTTCTTGAGTTTGCGGAGGTAGTCCTCCAGTCGCAGGAAGTTGGGGTCGTTGTCGAGGGGCACATCGGTGATTGGAATGCCCTCCGGCTCAGGGTCCAGGAAGGCGCGGTCTTTCTGACGCTGATCCTTGGCGAGTTCAGCAGCGCGATCGTTGAGCATCCTCTCGAGGTCGGCGATCTGGACTGCGTTATCCCTCGGGTTCTGAGCCTTGAGGACAGCACGCTTCAGCTCCGCATCACTGTACTGCGGGTCGGAGTCCAGCGGCAGATAGCCGACCGGCACGCCCTCAGGGTTTGAGTCGAGGTACTTGTCGCGGTCGCCCTTCACCATGTTCTCGCCCAGTTCATCAGCCCGGTCCTGCATCATGCCCTTGAGGTTTTCAATGGCGCTGGCGCTGCGCTTCGGGTCCCTGTTGAGGCGCCGCAGCTGCTGCTCCATCTTCACGAATGGCGCGTCCTCGTCCAGCGGCAACAGTGCCTTCGACACGCGGTGCGAGGTGGGATTGAGGAAGCTGCGAGTCGCCTCCTTTTGTGCCTTGGCCAGCGCGTGCGCACGGTCATTCAGTTTGCCCTCCAGCTCCTTTATTTTGTCCGCGTTGAGCTTCGGGTCTTCCTTCAGCTTCGCGCGCCGCGCCTCCAACTCGCGGAACTCCGAATCTGTATCGATCGGGACATCGGCAATCGGCACGTTCTCCGGCTCGGGGTCGAGGTAGCCGCGGTCACCCTTGAGTAGATCGCGAGCCAACTCGTGCGAGCGCATGTTCATAGCGTCCTGCAGGTCATTAATCCTGTCCATGTTGCGCTTCGGGTCCTGTTTCGCCTGACGCAGCTGCTTCTCCAGGTCTGTGAAGTGTCGGTCGCTGTCAAGCAGCAGCTGGGCCAACGGAACACCTTCCGGCTCAGGGTCCAGGAAGGCACGGTCGCGGTCCACTTGGGCCTTGGCCAGCTCATCTGCGCGGTTGTCCAGCTTCACCTGGAGGTCCTTGATCCTTGGGTGGTCTGGCTGCTCATTTTTCAGCCGACGCAGCTCGGGCAAGTGCGACGCAAAATCTGCATCGTCGTGCGGGCGCAGCAACTCCAGCAGTATACCGCGCGGCCTGCCATCCAGGTTGCGGAAATCCTCCCTCTTCTGGGCTTCGGCGAGCTCTTCGGCGCGGTCGTTCAGCCTGTCCTCCAGAGCCTTGATCTTGTCGGAATTCTTCTTCAGGTCCTGCGCCTTCAGCTTGGCTCGCTCCACCTCCATCTGGTGGAACTGCGGGTCTTTGTCCAGCGGCAGATCCATCAGTGGTACACCCTTCGGCTCAGGGGCGAGGTAGCCGCGGTCGCCATTCAACACGTCCTTCGCCAGCTTGTGAGCGCGGTCGTTCAGTCGATCCTCCAAGTCTTTCACGGCCGCTGCGTTCTTCTTTGGGCTCGTCATCTTCAGCACCGCACGGTGCACCTCCATCTCGTGAAACTCAGGGTCCTCGTTAAGCAGCAGCACATGCAGCGGTACGCCCTCCGGATTGGAGTCCAGGTAGTCGCGATCGCCCTCCAGCATCTGCCTCGCCAGTTCGTCTAGGCGCTCGTTGAGCAGGTCGTGCGTCGGATCGCCGTTGACGCCGCCGTTGTCCTTCGACGTCCTCAGTGTGTTCTTCGGGTCACGGCGCTGCGAAGCGAGTGTCGCGAACGTCTCGTCGTCGTGAGGGTTCAGCAGCTCCACCGGGATACCGCGCGGCGCCTCATTCAAGTCCTGTAGGTCGCGCGCTCGCTGCTCCTTTGCCAGCTCGTGCGCCCGGTCCCTGAGGCGATCCTCGAGGTCAGCGATCTTCGCCTGGTTCTTCTTGGGGTCCTGCAGCACAAGCTTCGCCCGCTCAACCTCCAGTCGGTGGTAGAGGGGGTCGGAGTCAAGCGGCAGTGACTCGACCGGGATTCCATCCAGCTTGGGGTTGAGGTACATCGGACGGTTGCCCGTAAGCGCGTCGTCCGCCAGCTCGTGCACGCGGTCGCTCATGTCCTGCTCCAGGTCCGACACCTTATTTGGGTCGGCCGACGGGTCGGCCTTTAGCAAGCGCAAGGCGTTCACCATCCGCGCGAACTCAGGATCGTCGTGCGGCTTCAGCATCCGCACTGGAATGTCGCCCGGCGTCGGATCCACCGCGCGCAGGTCCTCTGTGATCTGGTCCTCAGCAAGCTGGTTCACGCGATCGTTCAGCTGATCCTCCAAGTCGTGAATTGCGGCGGCGTTTTTGGCCGCATCTTTCATCTTTAGCCCGGCGCGCTTCGCCTCCAGATCGCTGAACTGGCGGTCTGTGTCGAGCGGCAGCACGTCGAGCGGTACGCCGAGCGGCTCAGGGTCAAGGTACGCACGGTCGCCCTTGCGCTTATCTCGCGCCACTTCGCGAGCACGCTCGTTCAGCGCCGCCTCCAGGTCCTTGATGGCGTCCTTGTTGACTTTGGGGTTCTTGCTGATCAGGTCCAGTCGCTCCGCCTCGAGTTGGCGAAACTCTGGGTCCGCGTACAACGGAAGCGCCGTCACCGGGATGCCCCCCGGATTCGGGTCAAGATACTGCCCGCGATCCTGCTCAAGGTAGTCGGCGGCGAGTTCTTCAAGGATATCGTCCAACTTCGCCTGCGTGTCGTTCAGGCGTGACTGGTGGCGCGGAGAGCACTCCTTCTTCTGCGCCCGCAGCTCAGGTAGCTTCGCAGCAAAACGTGGGTCACCATGAGGATTCAGCAGCGACACGGGTACACCGAGCGGGGCGTTGTTCAAGCCATGCAGGTCCTTCCGCTTCTGCGCCTCAGCCAGCCCGTGTGCGCAGTCGTTGAGCCGCTCCTCAAGCTCGGCGATCGCCTGCCTGTTCTTCACCGGGTCCTGTGCAACCAGCACCGCACGCTGCACCTCCATCTCGTGAAACACTGGGTCCTCGTCAAGCGCTATGACCTCAACGGGAACGCCTTCTGGCTCAGGGTCGAGATAGCCACGGTCATTGCCGAGCATCTCGGCCGCCATCTGGTTCGCCAAATTGTTCATCTGCTCCTTGACGGTGGCAAGTTTGTCAGCGTTTCGGCGTGGGTCCTTGCAGAGCTCTCGCGCGCGTGTGGCCAGCTTGTGAAAGTCTGGGTTGTTGTGCGGCTTCACTGCCTCAATAGGAATCCCATGCGGCTTGGGATCCACGTTCCTCAAGTCGTCCTTCAGAACTTGATGCGCCAGCTCGTGCGCCCGCTCGTTCAGGCGGTCCTCAAGACCTTCGATTTGCTTCGCATCCTTGACCGGGTCCTTCAGCATCAGCTTGGCGCGCTCTACCTCGAGACCGCTGTAGATGCCGTCCGTGTCCAGCGGCAGGTCCGAGAGCGGCACGCCCTCCGGGTCCTGGTCCAGGTAAGCTAGACGCTCCCCACTCAATGCATGCTTTGCCAGCTCATGGATGCGGCCATTTAGTTTATTTAGCAGGTCCTGCGCCTTCTGGGCGTCACGTGTGTTCTTCTTGGCGCGACGCAGCTCCGGCAGAATATTTGACACCTGCGGGTCTTCGCGCGGCTGCAGCAGCTCCAGCGGAATGCCCAGCGGGTTCGGGTCGACACCATCGAAGTCGCTTTCCTTCAGATTCCTGGCCAATTCCTGGGCGCGGTCGCCCATCTGCTCCTCAATACCCTTGATCTTGTCGGCGTTACTGAGTGGATCCTTTGCCTTGAGGTTGGCACGCTCGTGCCGCAGCTGCTGGAAGGTTGAGTCCGACTCTGCCCCCACCTCTTCCAGCGGAATCCCCTCCGGCTCCTTGTCCAGGAACCACAGGTCGCCCTCCACCTTCTCCTTCGCCAACTGTGCTAGGTGCGTATCCATATCCTTAAGCACATTCTGTGCCTCAGGCGAAGCACCCTTACCGGCCTTCTCCAGCTTCCGCAGCTGGTCGACAAGGGCGGCAAACTCAGCATCGTCGTGTGGCTTCATCGCCGCCGTCTCAATACCGTTGTACTGGGGTGGAAAGCGCCTAAGTTCTTCCGCCTTCTTCACCACAGCCAGTTCTGCCGCGCGGTCGTTGAGCCTGTCCTCAATATCGGCGATGCGGCGCTGGTTGCGCCGCAGGTCCTGTGCCTTGAGCTTCGCCCGCTCTACCTCCAGCTCGGCGATTTCCTCGTCCTTGTCGAGCGGCAGGTACTCCAACGCGACACCCTCCGGCTTCGGCTGGAGGTAAGCGCGGTCGCGCTCCAGCAATTGATCCGCCAGCTCATAGGCGCGACTGTTCATCTGGTTCTCCAGGCTCTTGATAGCATCGGCATTCATCTTCGGATCCTTTTTCAGCGTGCGCAGCTGCGGGATCATGCCAATAATCTTTGGGTCCTCAGTGAGCTTCAGTAGGGCCAGCGGGATTCCCTCAGGGGCAGGGTCGCAGCCAGAGAGGTCTTCCTTCAGCTGCCTCCTCGCCAACTCGTGCGCGTGGTCATTCAACCGCTCCTCGAGATCCTTGATTGCGCGTGCATTGCGCTTCGGGTCCCTTAGCTTCAGCCTGGCGCGCCCCACCTCCATATCATGAAACTCCGGATCGCTGCTGAGTAGTAGGTCGGCAAGCGGCACCCCCTCCGGCTCAGCATCGAGGTAGCCGCGGTCCATCGCCTCATCTGCCATAGCGCGCACTCGGTCGTTCATCTTGTCCAACGCCGCCTGCTGCGCCTTCTGGTCGGCAACGGTGCCCTTCTTCAGTTTGCGAATCTGCTTTACGGCTTCTGCAAACTCGGAATCGGCGTGCGGGTTCAGCAGCTCCACCGGAAGACCGCGTGGGGATGGGTCGACGCCGCGAAGGTCCTCAGCAAGCTGCTCACGTGCCAACTCATGCGCGCGGTTATTCATTTGACTCTCGACATCTTTGATCTTAGAGGTGTTGCGGCGTGTATCCTGCGCCTTCAGCTTGGCCCGCTCCACCTCTAGCCTGTGGAACTCCGGATCTCTGTCGAGCGGTAGCTCCGCAAGTGGAACACCCTGTGGAGAAGCGTCCAGGAACTCGTGGTCACGCCCAAGCATTGCCTTAGCCAGTTCATGAGCGTGATTGTTCATCTGCTCCTCCAGCTTTGCCAACAGATGCGCATTCTTCTTCGAGTCCTTCGCAAGCTCCCTGTGCTGACTCACCATCTCCGCGAACGCGGAGTCGTTGTGGGGGTTCACCAGGGAAATAGGCAGTCCCTCCAGGACCTGGTCGAGGTTCTCCAAGTCCTTCGCGCGCTGCTGCTCCGCCAACTCGTTTGCGCGCTCCCGAAGGCGATCCTCTGCGTCCTTGATCTTGGCAGCGTTGCGACGCGAGTCCTGCGTCTTCAGAACAGTGCGTTGCACTTCCATGTCGTGGTACTGCGCGTCCGTATCGAGCGGGAGCAGATCGAGCGGAACACCCTTCGGTGCTTCCTCCAGGTAGGTGAGGCGATCGCCACGCAGCTTCTCACCAGCCACCTCGTGAGCACGGCTGTTCATCGCGTCTACCACCTGCTGAAGCTGCTCCGGCCGCGTCCTCGGATCCGCCTTCATGTCGCGCAACTGCGGCAGGTACGCGGCGAACTTCGCGTCGGAGTGCGGGTCGATCACAAAGAGCGGAACGCCCTCCGGCTTAGGGTCAAGCCCGCGGAAGTCCTCCTGCTTCTGGGCCTCGGCAAGCTGGTCAGCCCGCGCGTTCAGCTGATCCTCGAGCTCCTGGAGCTTCTTGGCGTTCTTCACGGGGTCTCGAGCCTTCAGCTTCGCACGCTCAACCTCCATCCGATTGAACTGCGGGTCCGAGTCCAACGGCAGGTACTTGAGCGGCACGCCATTCGGCTCCGGCTCCAGGTAGGAGCGATCCTGCTTCAGCATCGCCTCCGCCAGCTCGGCGCCGCGGCTGTTCATTCGATCATTCGTCTCCTTGATGGCTGCCGCATTGCGCTTTGTGTCTGTTTTTAGGTCACGCAGCTGTTTGGCGAGATTCGCGAATTCATCGTCGCTGTGTGGCACAATAATAGCGTACGGAATGCCGTGTGGGTCCGGCTCGAGGGCGCGCACTTCACCCTCCTTCACCTCCTTCGCCAGTTCACGGGCGCGATCGTTAAGCTGGCCTTCGAGCGCGGCAATCGCCTTCTGGTTGGCGTGCGGGTCCTCTGACTTGAGCTTTGCACGCCGCGTCTCCAGGCCGTGAAATGTGGGGTCCAAGTCCAGCGGGACGTGGCAAAGATCCACCCCCTCCGGCCTCTCATCGAGGTAGCCGCGGTCATTCTGCAGCAGTCGCTTCACCTTCTCGCGCGCCATAGAGTTGAGCTCGTCCTTGAGATCTTTGATGCCCTGGCGATTCGCAACAGGGTTTTTCTCCAGCCGGCGCAGGCTTTCCTCGGCGTCCACGAAGCAGGCGTCATCGCCAAGCTTGAGCACCTCGATTGGCACACCCTCCACCATGGCATCCACGTACTGCTTGCGGACCGCGTTTGCCAGCTCCTCGGCACGCGCGTTCAGGCGATTCTCGATGTCGGCGAGCTTGTCGGCGCTCTTCTTTCCGTCGCTCGGCGCCTTACGCAGTGCGCGCGCCTCGTTCTCGAGAGCCCTGAAGACGGGGTCTTTATTGAGCGGCAGTACCTCGAGTGGAATGCCGTTCGGATGCTGGTTCAGAGAGCGCCGTTCCACGTCGTGCACCGCCTGAGCAATCTCCTTCGCGCGCTCGTTCATCTGGTCGAGCAACTGCGACGCCATCTTTGCCTTGCTCGGGTTTTTCTTCGCGTCGCGGTACATGTCCTCCAGCTCGTGAAAACGTGGGTCTTCGTCTAGGTAGGGGTTCAGGTCCTCCAGCGGAATGCCGAGAGAGTCCGCCTCCATGTCGCACCGGGCATCCTTCTTCACATCCCTCGCCAATTTGTGCAGGTAGTCGTTCATTTGCTCCTCCACCGCGCGAATGGCACGATCGTCCCGGAACTGGGCGCTCTTCAGAGCTGCGCGCTTCATCTCGAGGGTGCGAAAGGTCTGGTCCACGTCCAGCGGTAACTGCCGCTGCGACACACCCTCCGGTTCGGCCTCCAGGAAGATGCGGTCATTCCTTAGTGCCTCGGCAGCCAGCACGTCGGCGCGATCATTCAAGGCGTCCTCTGTGTCTCGGATAGCTTGCGCGTTGCGCCCAGGGTTCTGGCACAGCTTCGCGCGCTGCGCCTCCAACCGGCAAAACTCTTCATCGGTGTCGAGCGGCAGCTCAACAACCGGTACATTGCGCGGGGCGCTGTCAAGGTACACGTCGCGGTCCTGGGCATTCTTCATCTTAGCTAGGTCGTGCGCGCGGTCATTCATCATCTGTTCCAGGTCACGCAGTCGGTCCTGATCGGCGTAAGGGTCCTTCTTGGACTTGCGGTACTGCTCCTCAATGCCGACGAACGTCGGATCGTCGTCGAGGCCGAGGCCGCTCAGCTTTCGACCCTCCGGCTCGGGGTCGATGTAGTCCTCCCGCTCCTCCGCGGCCTTTTCCTTCGCCATCTCCATCATCAAGGCGTGCAGGTCCCCCTCCGCGGCCTTGATGGCCTGCGCGTTCTTCTTCGGGTTCGCCCGCATCTCCACCAGTGCTGCCTCCTTCTGCAGGTACTCGGGATTCCGTTCCAGCGGAAGGTCCTCCGGCGAGAAACCGAGCGGGTTTCCGAGATTCGCACGTTCCTCTCCACGCAGCTTCGCTGCTACGTCGGCAGCGCGCTTCTGCATGGCGTCACCGAGGTCGTGCCCCTTGTCGAGATCGCCGTCACCGTTGGCTGCAATGTGTGCCACTTCTAAATCTGTGAACGGCACGTCGTCGTCAAGCTGTAGCGCCTCGCGCGCAATGCCGCCAACCCGCGGCGGCAGCACGTTCGCGCGCACTTGCTGCTTCAACATCTTCGCCATCTCGTTCGCGTGCGCGTTCATCGCATCCTCCAGTTCACGCACCTTCGGGTTTGGCGCACGTGCTCCCTGGCCCTGTGTGCGGAGTGCCATGCGCTGCGCCTCCATTTTGCCAAACTCCTTGTCCTTGTCCAGCGGGATGTACTTCAGTGGGATGTTTTGCGGGGCCTCCTCCATGAAGGCACGGTCAGCCTGAATCTTCTCCTGCGCCAGCTCCTCGGCTCGCAGATTGAGAGCATCCTCGATTTCGACGATCGCTTTCTTGTTTTTTGCAGGCTGCCGCATGAGGCGTGCACGCTGCGCCTCTAGGTTGCTAAACTCCTCGTCCGTGTCAAGCGGTAGCTCCTCGAGGGGTACGCCCTTCGGCAACAAACTCATAAAGGTGGGGCGCTCCTTGCGGTTCAGGCCCTTGGCCAACTCATGCGCACGGTCGTTCATAAGCTCTTCGCAGTCCGCCAGGTCCTGCGGGTTGGCCTTCGGGCTCTTCTTCAGATCACGGTACTGCGCCTCCAGCTTGTGAAACTGCGGGTCGTCGTTCAGCGGCAGGCTCTCGACTAAGCGGCCCTCCGGCTCGGGGTCAAGGAAGGTGCGCATCTTATCCAGCTCCTCAGCCGCCAGAGCGTTCACCATGTCGTGCATCTCACCCTGTAATGCCTTAATCGCCGCCGCGTTCTTGTAAGGATCCTTGCTGAGGAGGCGGAGGCGCTCTTCTTTAGCGAGGTAGACCGGCGTGAGGTCCAGCGGCAGCTCCTCCAGAGGAATGCCGAGCGGGCAAGGGTCGAGGAAGGCGCGCTCCTTGGCCAGCTTCTCCTTGCCGAGCTCGCCGGCACGGTCGTTCAGCGCCTCCTCGAGATCCTGGATCGCCGTCGCGTTCCGATGCGGCTGCTCCTTCAGCAGCAGACGCTGCACCTCCATGTCTCGGAACGGTTGATCCTCGTTCAGCGGGAGCTCTGCGTAGGGAATACCACTGAACCGGGCGTCCAGGAACCTGGGCCGCTCCTTCTCCTTCAGTGCCTTGGCAAGCTCGTGCGCGCGGTCGTTGAGCTGATTTTCAATGTCCGCGATCGGCTTCATGTTGCGGCGCAAGTCCTTCTTCAGCTTCACACGCTGCGCTTCCATCTCGGCGAATGCAGAATCCGTGTCCAGCAGGACAAGACGCAGCGGCACGCCCTCCGGCTCGGGATCGAGATAGTTGCGGTCACCCTTCAGCTTTTCCGTCGCCAGCTCCATTGCGCGGTCATTCAACTCTTGCTCTGTCTCTGCGATGCCGCGCGCATTGCGGCGCGTGTCTTGCTTCTGCTGCTGCCGCTTTACCTCCAAAGAACGGAACAGCTGATCCTCATCCAACCCCAGATCCGCCACCGGGATACCCTTGTACGCGGTGTCCATGTAGTCCGGTCGTTCAGCGGCGTTCATGTTGTGCGCGATCTCGAGCGCAATGTCGTTCATGCGGTCTTCCATAACCGGCACCCTGCTCGTGTCTCCGCCACGGCTAAGTGCACGGCGGCGCTTCGTGTCAAGGTCCTTGAACTCCGTGTTGCCACAGAGCGGGAGATTCTGCACGAGGCGGCCTTCCACTTCAGGGTCGAGGAAGCTGCGGTCACGCGCCGCCTCGGCAGCCGCCAAGGTCTCCACCATGTCGCGCATATCGCCCTTCAGGTCATTGATTACCTTGGCATTGTGGCGCGGGTCCTTCTGCAGCGCACGCAGGTCCTTCTCCTTCCTGAGGAAGTCATCGTTGTAGTCCAGACACAGCTTCTCCAGCGGCATACCGTACGGGTCCTGCTCCAGGAAGGCGCGCTGATTTGCTTGCTGGTCTTTGGCCAGCTCGCGAGCTCGGTCATTCAGTTCATCCTCGAATGCCTTGATGTCGTCGCGGTTGCCCAGAGGGTCCTCCTTGCGCAGCTGCAGACGCTCAATTTCCTTCGCATGAAACTCCGGATCGGTATCAAGGGGAAGATCTGCCACCAGAATGCCAAGCGGCGCGGGGTCCAGGAAGAGCTCCCGCTCATCACTCTTCAGCTCCGCAGCCAGTTCATGCGCACGGCCATTGAGCTTGACCTGAAGGTCCTTCATCGCCTTCGCGTCTCGCTTCGGCTTGCGAGTGAGAGCGCGCAAATCATCCTCCAATCGACTAAACCCCTCGTCCTCGTTCAGAGGAAGCAGGTCGAGCGGAACACCCTCCGGCTCGGGGTCCAGGTAGACGCGCTCTCTCTTATGCATGTCTTTCGCCATCTCGGTGGCGCGATCATGCATCCTGTCCTCCATGTCGTTTATCTTGCGCGCGTTGGCGGCGGGGTCGTTCAGCAAGCCAGCGCGCGCTTTCGCCATTTCCTCGAAGGCATAGTCGTTCAGTAGCTCAATGTCGTCACGCGGAATACCCTCGTATTCGAGGTCCATGAAGCCCAGTTCGATGCCAACTGTGGAGTCGGCCAGGGCAGTAGCGCGGTCCCGCAATTCTTCCTCGACCTCGCGCACCCTGCTGGCGTTTCGCGGGTCCTTCTTGAGGTTATGGCGCTCACGCTCAGCGTTCATGTAGTCTGGGTCACTGTCCAAGAGTGGGGCCAGCTTCTCAATGTCTTGTCCAGCCAAGTACTTCCACCGCTCCTTGCCCAACAGGGCCCTCGCTAGCTCGTGCGCACGGGCATTCATCTTGCGCTCCAGCGCCAGAATCTCATCCTCATTTCTGTGCGGCTTGTGATACAGACGCTTCAGCGCATCCAGCTGCTCCTGAAACTTTAGGTCTTCGTCAAGCGGGAGGTCCACCAGTGGTACTCCTTCCGGCTCGGGGTTGAGGAAGGAAAGGTCCAGCTCGCCGAGCTCGCGTGCATTCTCAGGAGGCTCGGTGATGCGGACGTGCGCGCGCTCGTGCGCGACAACCTTCACTGTGCATGGTACATCTCCCGTGCCAGAGGTGCAGTTCACGCCAATGGTGTAGCGGCCCGGTTTGCTTACGTGCTGCACAAGGCCGATTTCGCGATTGTTCGTCGCCTGCGTACTGGGGCTGATGCGCTTGTCGTTGGAATCGTACAGATACACTGAGAGAAAGTCCTGCGCAATCGCATCACCGCCGTTCGCGTGCCTGAACGGCTTTTCTTGCTTCAGCAGAATGTGGAGGTCGGTCGGCACATCGACAAGGATGTCCACGCGTGCATGGCTCTTGTTGATCAGGTTCACGTGCGCGATGGCCGGTAGTTGGCGCGCCACGTCCGTGTTAAGACGCCTGATGTCCAACTTATCTTTGTCGCCCTTTCGCAGAAACCAGTAGGAGAAGATGAACTTACCCTTGTCGCGTTGCATGCCAGTGGGAACGAGGTAGCACAGCGAGTCTCCAGGGATCGTCATGACATCAGCCACCTCACGGTTATGCAGATACAGGCCAGAGCGCAGGCGGCGGTGGTTGTTGCCAGTAACCAGGTACGTGGGGATGCGCTCGGCACTAAGGCTCTTCGCAACGACAAGCGCACATTGCACATAGTTCAGCTCGTGATTTGTCTGGCGATGCAGCAGGTGTCGCTGATCCGGCTGCCGGATCATGCCAATGATTTGCACCGGGTCCTCCGAATCGTTACGCACCACATAAAGCGGGTTCTCACGCCACGTCACAAGCGAAACGTTTCCGCCGTTGGTGGAGTCTCCCCACTCACTGTTGAAGTTCTGGCACGGTTCCAGCGGGCCCTTAATGTACACCTGCTGCATGTTCGCGAACACATCAAGGAAGGCGTTGGCAGGAATATAGAAGACGCTCTGCTGCTCCGGGTTGCAGATTGAACGCATCTCCGACATCCAGCTCGGGTCGTCTTTGTGCATAGGACCCGAGTACGGCGAGTCCTCATACGGGTTGTACATCTTCACAAGCACATCCGCAGGAGTAAGGTCGATGGCATTGCGTGCTTCGATGAAGCCCAGCACCGCGTAGCTGCCTTCGTGGTGTAGACCGTACTGCTCAGCCTGCTCGCCCAACGCCAACGCAGCCAGCGCAGTCTGATCGAGCTCACTATTCAGGTCACGCCAGAACTGAACACTCTTGATGTCGTAGTTGACCACCTTCGCCTTCTCCGCCTCCATAGGTATGAAAACGACAGGACGGCCGGAGAAATCGTGGAAGACCTCAGCGAGCGAGCAGCCCGCCAAGTTCTCATACAGTGTGTAGAACTTCGCGTACGCCTTCTCCAGCAGCAGCGGCCACCAGTGGTGGGTCGGCGAGCGGCAAAACACCGTGTCGTCCTTCACCATCGGAATGCGGTCGTCGATCTCCACCTTCACCCACTGCCCGTAGCGGTGGAACTGGAACGTGTAGCGGCCGTCCTTGCGCGGGTTCTTCGAGACGAAGCAGTTGCGGATCACGTCGGGGTGGCGTTCCAGCAGTGCCGCGAACGCCGTCAGCGTACTGCAGTCGTAGTGGTCGCCCTGCCCGAACTGGTCCCGCCTCAGCTCGTTCGGCAACAGCGGCACGGTCTTGCCTTCAGGGTACAGGTCGCCGATGTGCACCCACGGATCGCTGGTCGCGCCGCGGTTGTCCATGTAGAAGCGCTTGTCCTCAAAAGGCGAGTCGCTTTCCACCTGCTCGCCGTGGCGCGCGGCATCGAACACGACGGGGGTGTAGTCGACCGGGTTGTGCTCCAGCGCGGCGTCTTCGCCTTCGTCGATGATGTCCTCATCGTCAAACATCGTGGCGTCCTCAGGCGGGTCGACAATGCGCACGTTCGACGCGTGCGACCCAATAATGGTAATGTAGGCCGGCACGTCGCCCTTTCCGCGAGGACACGTGATCGAGATGGCATACCGACCACTCCGAGGAAGGCGGTGGATGGCGCTGATCTCGCGGAAGTTCGTCGCGGCGTGCACGCCCGCCACCTTGCGGTCCGTGTCGTCGTAGAGGTACATACCCATGTAATCCTCCGTCATGGCGTCGCCGCCCGACTTGCTGACGTAGGGCTTTGTTTGGTGGAGAAGAATGTGTACATCGGTGGCTTCATCAACGTAGAAGTCGACCCGGTCCTTCTCCTTCTGGCACAGCTCCACATTCTTGGTAGCGGGGCTGGACCAGTTCATGCTCGGAATGGCCAGCTTCGTGATGGTCAAGTCGCTGTAGTCGACATCCTTCATGCGGTATAGGGCGAGGGAGAAGGGGCCATCAACACCCTTGTGCATGCAGGAGGGGACAAGATAACACAACGAGTTGGGGGGAATCGTCATGGTATTAGCCACCTCACGCGAGTTGAGGAAGAGGCTCTTGTGGATGGGCTTGTGGTTGTTGCCCGTGACCCAGAAGGTGGGGATCGGGTTGGCGTACGAGTAGTGGATGAGCACCATGCCACACTGGAGATACTTTGTCATCTCAGTTAGGGACATGAAACGGCGCTGGTCCTCCTGTTTAATGATCACCACCACCTCGAGAGCGGTACTACCGCTGTTGCACACAAAATAAAGGGGATTTTTGCGCCACGACACGCTGGTGGGGTTGCCGCCGGCCGACTCACCCTTCCACTCGTCCTCAAAATACGTCGCATCCGAGGCAACGGTGGTGATGTAGCATAGCTGCACGGAGTTCATGATCTTCAGAAAGGTGTTCAGAGGCAGAAAAATAGACCGCTCGTCGTCGACATCATGCTTGGCGCGTTGCTTCGCATCCCAGGTCGTATCCTTTGAGTTCAGTGGACCCTTGTAGAGGTACTCCTCGTCCTCGAAGGGGTTGTGCAGGCGAATAACGATGTCATTGATAGAGGAGGTGCCGGTCAGCGAGAATATCTCAAGGATGCCGTACTGTTGTTCTCGCTGCAGACCCATCGTCTCGAGCTCGATATCTTTGGTAAGTACTGATGCCACAAACTGTCCAGAGTGTATGCGCTGCGCCAAGTCCAGCCAGTAAAAGCCCTCCGTAACCTCGGCTCCTGCCGCCTTAGCCAGCTTGGCGTCCATGGGGATGTTCAGCACCGGGTTGCCAGTCAGGTCGTGGAAGGTCTCCTGCAGTGTGCAGCCCTCGAGATGGTCGTAGGCGGTGTAGAACTTCGCGTACGCCTTCTCCAGCAGCAGCGGCCACCAGTGCTCCGTCGGGGACCGAAGGTAGAGCACCTCGCCGTCCTCCATGGGAATTGTGTCGTCGATCTCGACCCTCACCCACTCCCGCCCGCGGAAGAACTGGAACGTGTAGCGGCCATCCTGGCGCACTTTCTGGGTCACAAAGCAGTTGCGGATCACATCAGGGAAGCGCACAAGCGTTGCGAGGGCAGAGATCATGAAGCACTCGTAGTGGTTGCCTTGGCCAAACTGCTCACGCGAGAAAACCTCGGGCAGCAGCGGCTGGTTCAGGCCAGCTGGGTAGACCTCTGTAATGCGCTGCCATTCGCTGGCAATGTGCGCGTTTTCGCGTTGAAACACAACATCGGAGAACAACTTGTTGCTGTCGGGGACTTCCTTGATAGACATGGTTCACCTAGGCTACAGAGACAGGCGGAGGCCCACACACGAGAAGGGGGGAATTCGAAAAAAAAAAAAGAAACGGAAAAGACCCGCTGGCGGGGTGCAGTGGCTGAGCAGAATGGGAAGAGAGGCCAGCGAGGGTGGAGAGAGTGAGAAGAATAGAAAAACAGAGGCGAAATGAACGCCAGAGAAGAGAAAACGCGGAGCAGAACACGACAAAAAACAGGAGGGAGGGAGGGAGGGGGAAACAATGAGAAAAACGAGTGTATGTGTGCGAGGGGTGGAGGGACAGAGGACTGAAGGGTAGCACGCGGCGGTGTCGATGATTGCGTTTGTGAGACTCAACACAGGAAAATGAAAGGTGCAGCTCTGCTACAGCTCCGCTGACGACGTGTAGAGGTCCTTTCGTAGATAAGGACGACAGTAGCAGCGACTTCTTAGAGTAACAGACACCAGCGAGCCACCAAGGGGAAGAACGCAAAGGGTGGAAGAGGGGTGGCGGTGAGGAGAGAAAGGCGGGAGAAAACGGTCAAAAAGGGAAAAAAGAAAAGCGGCACAGCGAAAGAGACGGCACAGTTCAGGGGAAAAACTGTGGCCTCTGTGATCACTCGTAAATGTGGCCAACTCACGCAGAGCCAAGCACGTATAGGAACACGGAGAGAGTCCTCAGCCACAGAAACAGAAAGAGAGACTATGAATGGAGACAGACACGCACTGTGGTGTGAAAGAGAGCCAGACAGCGATGTGACGCGAAAGAGACGTGGGACGAGGAAGGGAGTCTCGCCTGCGGAAATGGCGCAGGTGAGTGACGGAACGTGTAGCCAAAAAACACACACAAAAGAGCGATCTTTTCTTGGCAGATGTCGAAAACACGGAGAGACAAGTCGGGGCGGGCAGAGAGAGGTGGGCTGTGGATGAGGAAAGTGGAATATGTTGGCAGCACAGACGCTGGGGGAAAAAGCGTGAGAGCCAAGAAACCACACACACACACACACACGCACACGCACACGCCTTCCGACGGGCCTCCTTACTTTTCCTCTGTCGTCGTCTTCGTTGTGTTTTCTGTTGTTGGTGTTCCTTCCTGGGCAGCACACCTGCACTCTTTGGCGGCACGAGCGTTGTATCCGTCTGATGTAGCACGTAAGGGTTGGTGAGGAGTTGCAAAGTGGTGCACTACAGCGCAAAAGAAAATCACCGACGAACAAAACACAGAGTGAGAGGGCGAAGTGAAGAGATGCGATGTTGACGACGTTCAGCGAGTCCGACCGATTCAATCAACTAATCCACCATGTACACAGGTGCAAAGGTAAACGAGAAAACGGAAACAGGGAAGGGGGAAATTCCACTGCGGGAGGCGCGTGTCAATCGAGCAGCAGCGCGGAAGACGGTGGGATCGAGAGTGAAGAAGTGACGTGGACCAGGCAGAAGAAAGCGAGACAAAGAGAAAGGAGGACGAAAGAGCAAAGAGAGTGCACGTATACGTCTGCTGAGAGGACATTCATGCTGAGGAAGAGTGCAATGACCGCCATGGGTATTCTGGTCACCCCCACTACTACTATTGAACGTGACCAGAGCGGGAGAGAGAGAGCAGGAATAGGAGACTGCTTCGCTTTCTTCAAGTAACACTGACAACAGCAGAGCACTTCAGTCCCCCTTTCTCTCCACCGCGTGTGTGTTCTCTGAGAAAAATAGGAAAGGGTGGGCTGGTTGCTTTACTCAAGGATCCGAGAGAAGATAATGATGAGGCAAACGAGATTTACTCCATCAACCCACGTGCAGCGCTGCCTTCACCCATTCAGTCTTTCCTCCCCCAACACGCAGCGACAAACAGAGCTGAACTGTTGGGACTCTCTTCTACGTTTGTCTCGGTCCACAGTTGATGTTGACTGGAGGGCAGCAGATCACTCTGGAGGTCACGCGTGTATGTTCGGTTTTTTATCATCTTGTTGAGTAAGTGAGTACATCATGTGGTGAATCCTCTTGTCGCCATGAAGTGCTTAAACGAGCGCGACCGCATCAAGGGCGTAGTGGGGGAGAAAAATAAGCGACGACTCAAACGAAGCGAAACGTAAAGTGGGAGAAAGGCAGCACACGCGCAGACCTAAAAAAAGAACTAAAAAAAAGGCACGTCAACAACACTCCTCCGCTTTGTGGGGCCCGCTGGTTTCCGTGTTTACTTCCGTGCCGCGTGCCGGCCGCCCACCCCCGTCCCCCATACACGGCAGCCACGGAAGCAGTAGCGTCTCAGGAAGAAAAAAAGGGGGGCAGCTAGACCCTGCCAGAAGACGCACGCATAGAGGCTTGCGCATCGGCGACTCAAGAACTCAGAAAGCCGGACAGCGACGAATGAGCAAAGGCACACTACAAGAAATGGGTTAGCTATGCTTAGTGACGTGTTCTCCCTCAAGAACACGTCACAGAACTCGCTCATTCGGCGTGAGCGCTTCGTAACAATCTCCCCATTCCGTAGGGCTTGAGCTGTCGTCTGGCACAGATGATGGCCTCCGTCAGGCTCTTGGCTTCACTCGTTCTTTTGTGTCTCTTTCTCATTGTCCCTTGAGAGCTCATGGCGAGCACCTCGCATGTTCAACTGGCACGCGCAGCATACGCGCGCGCACGCACCGGGAGTCCGAGTTCCCCTCAGAACTCGATACCGAAACGCATGCACGTTCCTGGCAGGAGTCATCACCAACGCCGGTAAGGAAGCCAACCGCACTGCAGAAAGAGAGAGAGTGTGTGTGAAAAAATAGACGATGAGGGGGCGAGGAGTACGCACGCGATACCAAGCTACGGAGACAGGGGCGGAGGAAGTGGCTTGAGGAGGTACAGACTAAGGGGAAGAAGGGGAATGTAACATGGCAAAGGAGGCGTAGACGGAAAATGGCGAGCATTCGAACACCAAAGAGGCCTACAATCTGACACACAGACGCATACATCTTGATGCGTGTGAATAGGTGGCAGCGAGAGAGAGAGAGAGACCAGCACTCATCCTCCAAGACACACTATCCAACCGAATGCGAACGAAAAAGCGAATGAGAAAGACGGGAAAGGAAAGGGAGAGGGGTCCGTTCATCGGCTAAAGCATCTCAGACACCTTGCGAGAAGTATCCTCGAAGAATATCGCCCATGACGCAGAAGCAAACAAAAGTGACAAAACAACAACAAAGAAAGAAACGCACATTAGGCGACACCAAGCCACGCACGTTTTACTGTGGCACCTGACGACGACGGCGTACGCACCATACGCTCATAGGCCTCTGAGGTTGAGGGAGAGTATGAGAGAGAGAGACAGAGACAGAGAAAAAAGTGAAAGAAAGCGGTGAGGAATGATGAAGGAAACAAACGTGAATCCATGAAACGACAGCCGCAAAACACCGGCCAGGAAATAACGAACTTTGGGGGTACGAAGAGGGGAACAGCGAGAGGGACCGATAGGGGATAAAAGAGCTGGGGAAAGCAAACCTGGCACAACACGTAGACATCGCACATAGACCCTTCTGGGGTCGATGTATGGACGCGCAAAGAAACAAACTTTCCGTGGTGTTCTTTGGGGTGGATGGTGTGAAGCAACACCACCTAGCATGCACAGACACACACACACACAGAAGATGCTGGTGTCCTGCAATGACCCAGTTGCTCATGCGATTTGGCGGCACAGAAAGGGAGGAGCAGCGCGGAAGGGGACCGTCAAGAAAGAGAGAGAGCGCTGTATCATTAAAGGAGAGAAAACAGTGGTGGCAGGGAACGTCACGCTTCATCCTTCTCTCCGCGGGTCTTAGCCTACTTGGGCCGGCGAAGATCCACTCGTGTTACGCTACACCCTGTCATAACCCATACAAACAAATACTCGCGCAGATAGCGGCGTCGATACACCTTCGTCCCATCTCAGCTAACAGGCGCAATACAAATTTGCAGTACTCCGCTCAGGGCTGCAGCGTGGAGGACCTCCCCGTACCACGCTGAGCGAAAGGAGAGGGGGAAAAAAGGCAGTGCCGCAACACAAGACAGCGAAGAAACCCACAAAGCGGATCTGGAGAGGCAGCGGATGTGTGTGTGCGCGCGCGCTTATTTTTCCTCCACTCAATACTGCCCCCTCTCCCATCCCATCTACTATTCTCCTGTGCGCTAAACTGGACATTACAAGTACCTGCGATTGCGCGGGTTGCCGCGCGGCGTTTGCGCTGCAATGCTAGAGGTAGACGCAGAGCGCTGCGGCACCTGAGGCTGCCACGCACCCAGGCGAGCACTTGCAGAGGACGTGGTGGCTTTGGAGGACTGCACGCGCGGCGGGACATTGGGACGTATAGGCTCATTCAATGAAGCGAAGCGTGCTTGTGCATATGTTGGAGTGTAGATGATCAACGTGCATGGTGCATCTCCAGAGACAGGCCTGGAAGGGCAACCAACCAGGAAAGTGTATCGCCCAGGCTTTGTCGCCTGGAACGCGATAGCGTGCTCGCGCGCGTTTGACGCATCTCCGGTAGAACAGACGAGAGCGGTGTTGTTTTCGTAGACAGCCATGAATATCTCATCCTCGGCTAAGTGATCGCCGCGCTTTATCGATTTCGGATCAGTCACCTTATTCTGATGCAGTAAGGCGTGAACATCGCATGGACTACTCACCACGAGGTCGACACGCACACTTGTCCCGGTGCCAGGCTGCACCAGCACATCCTTTGTTAAGCAACTGTGCGTTTCGTCGATCGGACGAAGTGTGGTGAGGTTGACTGGGTTGTCTTGCGGGTAGACGGAAAGCTGATACTTTCCAAAGCAGGCCTTCTTCTTGGTGTACGGAATTAAGTAGCACGTACTGTTCGCCGGCAGCTCCATCTCCACGCAAACCTCACGAGCATCGGTGAGGAGGCCTTTCTGCAGAAATTTGTGTGTGTTGTACGCCAGGAGGGGCGCCACAAGCTGCGCGTTGCTGTCAGGCCGCAAGAGCGCCAACGCCGTCAAGTGGTACACCCCAAGGTTATGAGCGTCGTAGTAGACTGGTGCGCTGTGACGCAGCTCGGCCAGCACCGTCACATTTCGGTTGGAGTTGTTCTGCACGAGGTACATCGGATTTCGCCGAAAAGTAGTGTACGTTGGATTGCCACCGCTGCATGCACCCGTCCACTCTCCAGAGACTGTGAGGCGATCCCCGCAATTGACGTGGCAACGCTGCATGCTGGAGAAGTTGCGCAGGAACACCGGCTGTGGCACGTACAGAAACTCTGGCTCGCTCTCCGGGTCTGCCTTGCATACAGACCGCAACTTGGGTGTCCAATCAGAATCGCCCTTCGCCAGTGGCCCGTGGTACTCGGGTGCATCGCGGTAGCAGTTGTGGATCTTCACTACCACATCGGATGGGTCGTTCGACCCCGGCACGGTCTCGATCACGTCAAAAACGGCGTAGTGACAGTGGCGGTGAATCCCATCCGGCGTCATGTCACTCGACACCGCCATGAACACGTCACCCCGCTCGAGCTGCTCATGAATGCGCCGCCAGAAGGTCACATCTCGGTAGTTGCACCCCGATACCTCCGCCGACAGCTTAGCGTCTAGAGGAAGATGTGTCACTGGTCGGCCGGTTAAGTCTCGCAGCGTCTCGTGTGACGTGCACTCGTCAAACCGATCGTAACCGCCTACATACTTGGCGTAGGCCTTCTCCACCAGCAGCGGCCACCATGCACCATTGGGCGAAACAGTGAACCGTGGCACCCCGTTCGCGTCGCACGGTATTCTGTCATCGATCCCCACCGTGACAGGAGTGCCGTTGGGGTCAAAGAAAACAAAGGTGTACGGTGCGCGGACAGGGTGCGCCTTGACCTGGAAGAGGCGGTGCAGTAGCGGTGGTTGCCGGCTCAACGCTGCCAGGAACGGTGCGAGATACGTTAAGTCTCCTGCGGGGGAAGCCATGTCTGACGTTTTGGGATAGTTGGGCAAGAGCGGCTGCATGAGACCTTCAGGGTACACATCAGCAATGCGCGGCCACGCGTCCTCTGCCTGGCTGTTTGCGTCGTGGAAGGGTGGGTCTGTAAATGCGGACGCCAATTCCACCGTTTCCCGTCGGTGCTCCTCAGTTCGCTCCTCCACCTCCCTCAGCTTCTTCTTTCCTTGCGGACGACGCGGAGGACTGCAGGACTCCCCCGGCGCGCCATTTGGTTTTCTGGGCTTCTTTGGTTGGCCATCGCTTGCGGTCGTGTGCTTAATGTGGTCCCTTTTGTATTCATCTGCAAGCTCCTCCACCCGACGGCGCAACGCATCCTCGACCTCCTCCTGATACCCAGCCGAGTAGTCCTCCGGGTGGTTCATCACACGCCTCCTCTCTTCAGACAACCCCCTGAACACCTCGTCGTCACGGTATGGAATCTTGTCTAAAGGAATACCGTACACTTCCTTGCCTAAAAACAAATATGATTCGCCTGCCTCTATCTCATCAGCGACGTTCCAGGTACTGCGGCCCATGACGGTACTGACGTATCTGCCATTCTTCTTTGGAGTAGTGTTTTGTCGACGACCACCAGGTTGATTATCAAACAGCTCTTTCTGCGAGACCTCACTCACCGTCTCCGCAGAGATTCCACGACATACGCCGTGCAGCGGGATTTCCGCCAACTCACTCGCACGTTGCCGCAACGAGTCCACCAAGGCCGCCCGTCGACAACCGCCACCACGATCGTCGGACGCCTCTAAATTGAAAAGCTCTCGCTCCAACGCCACAAATGTCTCATCCCGGTCGAGCTCCGCGCCACCCTCAGCCAGCAAAGCCATCTTCTCCCCTACAACAGCAGATCGAATTTCGTCCTTAAACCGCCGAGCAAGTACGTGCGCACGATCGAGCATCTCTCCCTCAAGTTGCCGAATTCTCTTCAGCTCTGAATCGGCCTTTAACACGTCGAGATACTCGTCGTTTTGCTTACAAAAAACATCATCATCGCTCAACTTCAAGAGCACAGTGGGGACACCATCAACCACCGATCCCAACAGCCCGTCGAAGCCCCTTTCAGTTGTGCGCCTTCCCATCATAACATTCAATGCACCAACACCGTCAACTTCTTCACAACTGCCTACATCTTTCCGGATCCCCATCCCACCACTTCCACACGAGCACTCGTCCTTCTTCTCAAGACAATCCTGACAATAGGCAAGACCACGTGCCAAAAAATAAACACGATTCATCATCTCCTCTTCAATAGCAGCCATCTCTTTCGCGTTGCGCCGCGGGTCCTGCGCCAGGCCGCGCCACTCGTCCTCCAGCGCAACGAACTCCGCGTCCTCGTCCAGCGGGACGTGGGACAGCGGCACGCCCTCCGGCTTCGGGTCCAGCACCTTGCCGCGATCCGCCCACTTCGTCTCGCTCGCAAGCACGTGCGCACGGTCGTTCATCGCCTTCTCCAGGTCTGCGAGCGCCCTCTCGTTGCGCCGCGGGTCCTGTGCCAGGCCGCGCCACTCGTCCTCCAGCGCAACGAACTCCGCGTCCTCGTCCAGCGGGACGTGGGACAGCGGCACGCCCTCCGGCTTCGGGTCCAGCACCTTGCCGCGGTCCGCCCACTTCGTCTCGCTCGCAAGCACGTGCGCACGGTCGTTCATCGCCTTCTCCAGGTCTGCGAGCGCCCTCTCGTTGCGCCGCGGGTCCTGTGCCAGGCCGCGCCACTCGTCCTCCAGCGCAACGAACTCCGCGTCCTCGTCCAGCGGGACGTGGGACAGCGGCACGCCCTCCGGCTTCGGGTCCAGCACCTTGCCGCGGTCCGCCCACTTCGTCTCGCTCGCAAGCACGTGCGCACGGTCGTTCATCGCCTTCTCCAGGTCTGCGAGCGCCCTCTCGTTGCGCCGCGGGTCCTGTGCCAGGCCGCGCCACTCGTCCTCCAGCGCAACGAACTCCGCGTCCTCGTCCAGCGGGACGTGGGACAGCGGCACGCCCTCCGGCTTCGGGTCCAGCACCTTGCCGCGGTCCGCCCACTTCGTCTCGCTCGCAAGCACGTGCGCACGGTCGTTCATCGCCTTCTCCAGGTCTGCGAGCGCCCTCTCGTTGCGCCGCGGGTCCTGTGCCAGGCCGCGCCACTCGTCCTCCAGCGCAACGAACTCCGCGTCCTCGTCCAGCGGGACGTGGGACAGCGGCACGCCCTCCGGCTTCGGGTCCAGCACCTTGCCGCGGTCCGCCCACTTCGTCTCGCTCGCAAGCACGTGCGCACGGTCGTTCATCGCCTTCTCCAGGTCTGCGAGCGCCCTCTCGTTGCGCCGCGGGTCCTGCGCCAGGCCGCGCCACTCGTCCTCCAGCGCAACGAACTCCGCGTCCTCGTCCAGCGGGACGTGGGACAGCGGCACGCCCTCCGGCTTCGGGTCCAGCACCTTGCCGCGGTCCGCCCACTTCGTCTCGCTCGCAAGCACGTGCGCACGGTCGTTCATCGCCTTCTCCAGGTCTGCGAGCGCCCTCTCGTTGCGCCGCGGGTCCTGCGCCAGGCCGCGCCACTCGTCCTCCAGCGCAACGAACTCCGCGTCCTCGTCCAGCGGGACGTGGGACAGCGGCACGCCCTCCGGCTTCGGGTCCAGCACCTTGCCGCGGTCCGCCCACTTCGTCTCGCTCGCAAGCACGTGCGCACGGTCGTTCATCGCCTTCTCCAGGTCTGCGAGCGCCCTCTCGTTGCGCCGCGGGTCCTGCGCCAGGCCGCGCCACTCGTCCTCCAGCGCAACGAACTCCGCGTCCTCGTCCAGCGGGACGTGGGACAGCGGCACGCCCTCCGGCTTCGGGTCCAGCACCTTGCCGCGGTCCGCCCACTTCTTCTCGCTCGCAAGCACGTGCGCACGGTCGTTCATCGCCTTCTCCAGGTCTGCGAGCGCCCTCTCGTTGCGCCGCGGGTCCTGCGCCAGGCCGCGCCACTCGTCCTCCAGCGCAACGAACTCCGCGTCCTCGTCCAGCGGGACGTGGGACAGCGGCACGCCCTCCGGCTTCGGGTCCAGCACCTTGCCGCGGTCCGCCCACTTCGTCTCGCTCGCAAGCACGTGCGCACGGTCGTTCATCGCCTTCTCCAGGTCTGCGAGCGCCCTCTCGTTGCGCCGCGGGTCCTGCGCCAGGCCGCGCCACTCGTCCTCCAGCGCAACGAACTCCGCGTCCTCGTCCAGCGGGACGTGGGACAGCGGCACGCCCTCCGGCTTCGGGTCCAGCACCTTGCCGCGGTCCGCCCACTTCGTCTCGCTCGCAAGCACGTGCGCACGGTCGTTCATCGCCTTCTCCAGGTCTGCGAGCGCCCTCTCGTTGCGCCGCGGGTCCTGCGCCAGGCCGCGCCACTCGTCCTCCAGCGCAACGAACTCCGCGTCCTCGTCCAGCGGGACGTGGGACAGCGGCACGCCCTCCGGCTTCGGGTCCAGCACCTTGCCGCGGTCCGCCCACTTCGTCTCGCTCGCAAGCACGTGCGCACGGTCGTTCATCGCCTTCTCCAGGTCTGCGAGCGCCCTCTCGTTGCGCCGCGGGTCCTGTGCCAGGCCGCGCCACTCGTCCTCCAGCGCAACGAACTCCGCGTCCTCGTCCAGCGGGACGTGGGACAGCGGCACGCCCTCCGGCTTCGGGTCCAGCACCTTGCCGCGATCCGCCCACTTCGTCTCGCTCGCAAGCACGTGCGCACGGTCGTTCATCGCCTTCTCCAGGTCTGCGAGCGCCCTCTCGTTGCGCCGCGGGTCCTGTGCCAGGCCGCGCCACTCGTCCTCCAGCGCAACGAACTCCGCGTCCTCGTCCAGCGGGACGTGGGACAGCGGCACGCCCTCCGGCTTCGGGTCCAGCACCTTGCCGCGGTCCGCCCACTTCGTCTCGCTCGCAAGCACGTGCGCACGGTCGTTCATCGCCTTCTCCAGGTCTGCGAGCGCCCTCTCGTTGCGCCGCGGGTCCTGCGCCAGGCCGCGCCACTCGTCCTCCAGCGCAACGAACTCCGCGTCCTCGTCCAGCGGGACGTGGGACAGCGGCACGCCCTCCGGCTTCGGGTCCAGCACCTTGCCGCGGTCCGCCCACTTCGTCTCGCTCGCAAGCACGTGCGCACGGTCGTTCATCGCCTTCTCCAGGTCTGCGAGCGCCCTCTCGTTGCGCCGCGGGTCCTGTGCCAGGCCGCGCCACTCGTCCTCCAGCGCAACGAACTCCGCGTCCTCGTCCAGCGGGACGTGGGACAGCGGCACGCCCTCCGGCTTCGGGTCCAGCACCTTGCCGCGGTCCGCCCACTTCGTCTCGCTCGCAAGCACGTGCGCACGGTCGTTCATCGCCTTCTCCAGGTCTGCGAGCGCCCTCTCGTTGCGCCGCGGGTCCTGTGCCAGGCCGCGCCACTCGTCCTCCAGCGCAACGAACTCCGCGTCCTCGTCCAGCGGGACGTGGGACAGCGGCACGCCCTCCGGCTTCGGGTCCAGCACCTTGCCGCGGTCCGCCCACTTCGTCTCGCTCGCAAGCACGTGCGCACGGTCGTTCATCGCCTTCTCCAGGTCTGCGAGCGCCCTCTCGTTGCGCCGCGGGTCCTGCGCCAGGCCGCGCCACTCGTCCTCCAGCGCAACGAACTCCGCGTCCTCGTCCAGCGGGACGTGGGACAGCGGCACGCCCTCCGGCTTCGGGTCCAGCACCTTGCCGCGGTCCGCCCACTTCGTCTCGCTCGCAAGCACGTGCGCACGGTCGTTCATCGCCTTCTCCAGGTCTGCGAGCGCCCTCTCGTTGCGCCGCGGGTCCTGTGCCAGGCCGCGCCACTCGTCCTCCAGCGCAACGAACTCCGCGTCCTCGTCCAGCGGGACGTGGGACAGCGGCACGCCCTCCGGCTTCGGGTCCAGCACCTTGCCGCGGTCCGCCCACTTCGTCTCGCTCGCAAGCACGTGCGCACGGTCGTTCATCGCCTTCTCCAGGTCTGCGAGCGCCCTCTCGTTGCGCCGCGGGTCCTGTGCCAGGCCGCGCCACTCGTCCTCCAGCGCAACGAACTCCGCGTCCTCGTCCAGCGGGACGTGGGACAGCGGCACGCCCTCCGGCTTCGGGTCCAGCACCTTGCCGCGATCCGCCCACTTCGTCTCGCTCGCAAGCACGTGCGCACGGTCGTTCATCGCCTTCTCCAGGTCTGCGAGCGCCCTCTCGTTGCGCCGCGGGTCCTGTGCCAGGCCGCGCCACTCGTCCTCCAGCGCAACGAACTCCGCGTCCTCGTCCAGCGGGACGTGGGACAGCGGCACGCCCTCCGGCTTCGGGTCCAGCACCTTGCCGCGATCCGCCCACTTCGTCTCGCTCGCAAGCACGTGCGCACGGTCGTTCATCGCCTTCTCCAGGTCTGCGAGCGCCCTCTCGTTGCGCCGCGGGTCCTGCGCCAGGCCGCGCCACTCGTCCTCCAGCGCAACGAACTCCGCGTCCTCGTCCAGCGGGACGTGGGACAGCGGCACGCCCTCCGGCTTCGGGTCCAGCACCTTGCCGCGGTCCGCCCACTTCGTCTCGCTCGCAAGCACGTGCGCACGGTCGTTCATCGCCTTCTCCAGGTCTGCGAGCGCCCTCTCGTTGCGCCGCGGGTCCTGCGCCAGGCCGCGCCACTCGTCCTCCAGCGCAACGAACTCCGCGTCCTCGTCCAGCGGGACGTGGGACAGCGGCACGCCCTCCGGCTTCGGGTCCAGCACCTTGCCGCGGTCCGCCCACTTCTTCTCGCTCGCAAGCACGTGCGCACGGTCGTTCATCGCCTTCTCCAGGTCTGCGAGCGCCCTCTCGTTGCGCCGCGGGTCCTGCGCCAGGCCGCGCCACTCGTCCTCCAGCGCAACGAACTCCGCGTCCTCGTCCAGCGGGACGTGGGACAGCGGCACGCCCTCCGGCTTCGGGTCCAGCACCTTGCCGCGGTCCGCCCACTTCTTCTCGCTCGCAAGCACGTGCGCACGGTCGTTCATCGCCTTCTCCAGGTCTGCGAGCGCCCTCTCGTTGCGCCGCGGGTCCTGCGCCAGGCCGCGCCACTCGTCCTCCAGCGCAACGAACTCCGCGTCCTCGTCCAGCGGGACGTGGGACAGCGGCACGCCCTCCGGCTTCGGGTCCAGCACCTTGCCGCGGTCCGCCCACTTCGTCTCGCTCGCAAGCACGTGCGCACGGTCGTTCATCGCCTTCTCCAGGTCTGCGAGCGCCCTCTCGTTGCGCCGCGGGTCCTGTGCCAGGCCGCGCCACTCGTCCTCCAGCGCAACGAACTCCGCGTCCTCGTCCAGCGGGACGTGGGACAGCGGCACGCCCTCCGGCTTCGGGTCCAGCACCTTGCCGCGGTCCGCCCACTTCGTCTCGCTCGCAAGCACGTGCGCACGGTCGTTCATCGCCTTCTCCAGGTCTGCGAGCGCCCTCTCGTTGCGCCGCGGGTCCTGTGCCAGGCCGCGCCACTCGTCCTCCAGCGCAACGAACTCCGCGTCCTCGTCCAGCGGGACGTGGGACAGCGGCACGCCCTCCGGCTTCGGGTCCAGCACCTTGCCGCGGTCCGCCCACTTCGTCTCGCTCGCAAGCACGTGCGCACGGTCGTTCATCGCCTTCTCCAGGTCTGCGAGCGCCCTCTCGTTGCGCCGCGGGTCCTGCGCCAGGCCGCGCCACTCGTCCTCCAGCGCAACGAACTCCGCGTCCTCGTCCAGCGGGACGTGGGACAGCGGCACGCCCTCCGGCTTCGGGTCCAGCACCTTGCCGCGGTCCGCCCACTTCTTCTCGCTCGCAAGCACGTGCGCACGGTCGTTCATCGCCTTCTCCAGGTCTGCGAGCGCCCTCTCGTTGCGCCGCGGGTCCTGCGCCAGGCCGCGCCACTCGTCCTCCAGCGCAACGAACTCCGCGTCCTCGTCCAGCGGGACGTGGGACAGCGGCACGCCCTCCGGCTTCGGGTCCAGCACCTTGCCGCGGTCCGCCCACTTCGTCTCGCTCGCAAGCACGTGCGCACGGTCGTTCATCGCCTTCTCCAGGTCTGCGAGCGCCCTCTCGTTGCGCCGCGGGTCCTGCGCCAGGCCGCGCCACTCGTCCTCCAGCGCAACGAACTCCGCGTCCTCGTCCAGCGGGACGTGGGACAGCGGCACGCCCTCCGGCTTCGGGTCCAGCACCTTGCCGCGGTCCGCCCACTTCTTCTCGCTCGCAAGCACGTGCGCGCGTTCGTTGAGGGTATTTTCGATTGTACGTATGTCGAGTGCGTTGCCGGATCGCAGACTACTTCGACGCTTCTGCTCAAGGTGGACGAAGTCGATGTCATTATCGAGGGGAAGCAGACGCAGTGGGACCGCGGCAGTCGTCGCAACGAGGAACATTTCACGCTCCTTCCATTTCTGTTCTTCGGCGACGGCATGCAGGCGTTGGTTCAAGGCTTCTTGTTGAGCGCGCAACTGCGCCTCTGTCTTTTGTTCGTCAGCCTCTGTCTTTTCCAGATCGGTAATGGCTTGTAAGAAGGGCTGGTCGCGGCTCAGGATCGGGAGTTCCGCGAGAGGGATGCCAGCCGGACGCTTGCTGAGGAATGGGTAGCGCCGCACGAGCTTCTCCGCTGCTAGCTCATACACGCGTTGTTGCATGCTGTCTCGAATGGCTTTTATCTGTGTTGCTGAGCTATTGTTAGCGAGGCTTTTCTGGAGATCCGCCTCTTTTTCCATGTATTCGGGATCTTCGTCGAGACCCACCTCTGCCAGCAAGATGCCGAAGGGTGCTTCTTCGAGAAAGGAGCGCAAGGCGTGCACGGCCTGCCGCTTTAGCTCCCCATGTCTCTTGCGAATGGCCTCCTTGAGATCCATGATCTGTTCCTCGTTGGAGATGGGGTCCTCGGAGAGGAGGGTGTACAACTTTTCCTCCATGTCCTGGCACGGTGCGTCGCTGCCCACGGACATCAAAGATGGGCTGCGGCACTGCTCGCCCGTGATTTCGGCTCGCATGTTCGCACGAAAGTTGTCTGCTATCTCTGCCGCTCGAGCCTTCAACTTCTCTTCGATGGTGTTGATGACGTGAGGGTTGGTGGCTGGGTTGCTCAAGAGATTCATGCGCTCCTCCTCGAGATGTCGAATGAGTGAGTCTTCATGGAGGTCAAGCAAGTTCACGGGCACTCCATTTGGCTTGCCGTAGAGTCTCACGCGCTCCTCGTGCATCATTGATTTTGCCAGCGCGGCGGCACGGCTGTTAATCAATTCCTCAGTCGCGCGAATGGCTGCTGCGTTTCGCAGAGGATCGTACTTCAGTCGCGCGCGCTGAGCCTCCAGTGTGGTGATGGTGGTGTCGGCATTCAGAGGAAGCTCTCCCAGGTTCTTGGTATGGTAGCTGTCTTTCATGTACTGCGGACGCTCTGCTGCGTTCATCGCGATGGCCATACTGCTCGCCATGTGGCCCAGCTCTTCCTCAATCTCTATCACCTTGTTCATGTCTGGATTTGGTTGCTTCAATAAGTCACGCCGCCTACGCTCCTTTGCAAGAAAGTCGTTGCTGGTGTTGAGCGGAAGATCCGCAATGCGCCGTCCGTTGTGTTCTGGTGCGAGGTAGCTGGGGCGCTGCTTGGCCAGCAGCTCTGCCGCCATATCCTTCGCCATATCGTTCAGCTCATCCTCCAACGCAGCGACAGCGGTGGCGCCCTCGCATGAGCTCTTCATTTTCTCCCGGCGCAGCGCCTCCTTGAGGACAAAGTTGCGATTCTCGCTCAGCGGTAGCTCATCGATCGCGACGTGCAAGTGCTCTGGTTTCATATGCTGGCGATCCGCCGCGAGCTCCGCAACTGCCAACCCTTCGGCACGCTCGTTGAGGGCGTCGTTCAGCTTTCGAATCTTCGCCTCATCGCACGGTTCCTGCTGACGCTCGCGCAGTCGCGCTACCTCAAGGAGGTGGAACTCCGGGTCGATGTCAAGTGGCAAATCGTCCACTGGGAGTCCCAAATGCATAGGGTTGAGGAAGAGATCGCGCTCGCTAGCCTTCTTCTCGTTCGCCACCTCTCTCACCCGTTTCTTCAGCATTTCCTGCCATATCGCTACGTCGTCCCGATTCTTCTCTGGATCCTTCATTGCCAATCGCAGTGTATGCTCGAGACCAGTGAACTGCTCGTCTTCGTTCAGCGGAAGCAGCTCCAGCGGTATCCCCTCCGCTTGGGATCCGAGGAAAGCGCGCTCCCGCTTGTGCATGTCGTCCGCCATCCTCGCCGCCATATTATCCATTGTATTCTCAAGCGTGTTCACGCGGGCTGCGTTCTGCAAAAGATGCCTTCTAAGCTGCTCTCTTTCCTGGGCCATTTTTGCAAACGCGGGGTTCTCCATGAGCGGCAGGTCACCGGTCGGGATGCCCAGGTACTGCGGACGCATAAACGAGGACGACAGCGCCCTCTCTTTCGCTTCCGCATCCGCAGGCGACGCACGACTCGTCTTCTCCTGCAACTGTGCTGCGCTCACGGCCTGCCGCTTTTCCACGGCCACTTCCACAGGCTCCGTAGTGTGGCGATCGCCATCCACCAGCGTATCACTGTCGACGAGCTCGACCAGCGGCTGCCCCTTTAGGTCTTCACAGCACTGCGCACTCTCGTATGCGTCTGTGATGCGCACCCGCGCCGCCTCAACGCAAACGATCTCGACTCGACACTTCACCTCTACATCCCTCGCCGCTGGACACGTGATGGACAACACGTAGCGGCCTTGTGCGGGCAGGTAGGCCACCAGGCCGATCTCCTTCAAGTTTGACGCCGCCGACACCCGTGCCACCTGCTGCTTCGCATCGTCGTAGAGGTACATGCCGACGTAATTGTCAGTCCGCACGTCACTACTACTGCGCGCATCCCGGTTCCATTGCGAGAGGAGAATGTGCGCGACTGTAGGCACGTCGACGAGGAAGTCGACACGATCTTTTCCCTCGGGCACCATTGTAACGTGCTTGACCGCCGGCAAGTCACGGGCGACGTTGAGGCGAAGGCGAGAAATGCTCACCGCGCGCTCGTCCGCCGGTCTGCGGTACCAGTACGAGAGCAGAAAGATGCTTTTCTCATGGTACATGGCCGTTGGAACGAGGTAGCACTGCGATTGAGGTGGAACGCGTATCTTGCTTGCCACCTCTCGGTAATTAAGGAAGATGCCCTTCTGCACGACTTGGTGGTTGTTATGCGTGACAAGGTACGTCGGAATCGAATCGTTCTCCATGCTCTGTGCCAGGAGAAGGTCGCACCGCACGTAGCTCAGCTCTGGCAACAAGTGCAGCTGGCGCCGCTTGTCTGGCTGCCGAATCATGGCCATTATCTCCACCGCCTCGTTGCTTGTATTGACAACGGTGTAGAGCGGGTTTTCGCGCCACGTGAGTAGTGACGGGTTGCCGCCGTTCGTACCGTCACCCCATTCACTGTGAAAGTTCCAGCAGGGCTCGATGAGTCCAAGAAGATGCACCTGCGACATGATGAAGAATGTGTGCAGGAAGATGTCGGCCGGCACACAGATGGTGTTCTGCATGGTGCTGATGTGGTGCATTCCTCGCGATGCCCACCGCGGATCCGCCGGATCAGACATAGGGCCAGTGTACGTGTACGCCGCGTACGGGTTATGCAGCTGCACCACCACCTCGCTGAGGGAACGAGGTGGTGATGCAGAAGTGACGAGTATGTCGAGGACACCGTAAAACTGATGAGGTGCCAGACCGAGATTCTCTGTGGCATCGCCGGTTTGGGCTCCCACGGCTGTGGTGCGTAGCTCGTCACGCAGCCTCAGCCAGTACATGGGAGACGTTATGTCCAACTCAGCTGGCATTGTCGTTGGTAGGTCCAGCGGCGTGTTGATGACAGGACGGCCGGAGAAGTCGTGGAAGACCTCAGCGAGCGAGCAGCCCGCCAGGTTCTCATACAGCGTGTAGAACTTCGCGTACGCCTTCTCCAGCAGCAGCGGCCACCAGTGGTGGGTCGGCGAGCGGCAAAACACCGTGTCGTCCTTCACCATCGGAATGCGGTCGTCGATCTCCACCTTCACCCACTGCCCGTAGCGGTGGAACTGGAACGTGTAGCGGCCGTCCTTGCGCGGGTTCTTCGAGACGAAGCAGTTGCGGATCACGTCGGGGTGGCGTTCCAGCAGTGCCGCGAACGCCGTCAGCGTACTGCAGTCGTAGTGGTCGCCCTGCCCGAACTGGTCCCGCCTCAGCTCGTTCGGCAACAGCGGCACGGTCTTGCCTTCAGGGTACAGGTCGCCGATGTGCACCCACGGCCCCATCGTCACATCGCCGTTCCATTGCATAAATCCACGATCTTCAAACGGCACGTTACTGTCTGGACGCTCCGGCACATCAGCGGACGGCTCCTGGAACGCTTCGTAGTCGATGCGAGTGACTCGCGGGCGTATGCCTTCATTCTCCTCGACGCTCTCCGCTTCATCAGGCAGCATGGAGGCGTCCTCTGGAGCCGTGACGCGGCGAACCTGGCTGCCAAAGGAAGACACAATAGTGACTTTGGCCGGCACGTCGCCCTTTCCGCGAGGACACGTGATCGAGATGGCATACCGACCACTCCGAGGAAGGCGGTGGATGACGCTCGTTTCACGGAAGTTCGTCGCGGCGTGCACGCCCGCCACCTTGCGGTCCGTGTCGTCGTAGAGGTACATACCCATGTAATCCTCCGTCATGGCGTCGCCGCCCGACTTGCTGACGTAGGGCTTTGTTTGGTGGAGAAGGATGTGTACATCGGTGGCTTCATCAACGTAGAAGTCGACCCGGTCTTTGGTTTGCATCTGCAGCTGCACTTCCGCTGTAGCAGGGCTCTCCCAGTCCATTTCAGTCCCCGTGAGCTTATTGATGGTGATGTTGCTGTAGTCTTCATGAGCCATGCGGTAGACGGCCAGCAGGAACTTGGCCTCGTCGCCCTTGTGCATACAGGAGGGGACGAGGTAGCAGAGTGATTGCGGCGGAATTTTGATGGTATTTGCCACCTCACGTGAGTTGAGGAAGAGGCTCTTAAAGATTGGCTTGTGGTTGTTGGCAGTCACCCAGAAGGTGGGGATCGGGTAGTGATAGGTGCATTGCGAAAGGATCATGCCGCACTGCTTGTACGTGGTCTCCTCCTTCGGGCCTTTCCGGTGCCGCTGATCATCCTGTTTGACCACAACTGTAAGCGTCACCGCCTCTGTGCCGTGATTCCTGAAGCAGTAAAGGGGATTTTTGCGCCACGACACGCTGGTGGGATTGCCGCCGGCCGACTCACCCTTCCACTCGTCCTCAAAATACGTCGCATCCGAGGCAACGGTGCTGATGTAGCATAGCTGCATCGAGTTGACAATGCGAAGGAAAACATTCAGCGGCAAAAAGATGGAGCGCGGGTTGTTGACGTCGTACTTAACGCGGTGCTTATCTGACCAGGCCAAGTCGTTCTGGTTGAGGGGTCCAGTGTAGACAAATTCGTCATCTTCGAAGGGGTTGTGCAGGCGAATAACGATGTCATCGAGCGCAGATGTCCCCTGAAGAGAGAAAATATCGAGGAGGCCGTACTGTTGTTCTCGCTGCAGACCCATCGTCTCGAGCTCGATATCTTTGGTAAGTACTGATGCCACAAACTCCCCAGAGTGTATGCGCTGCGCCAAGTCAAGCCAGTAGCACCCTTCAAGTACATTGCAGTTCGCCGCCTTAGCCAGCTTGGCGTCCATGGGGATGTTCAGCACCGGGTTGCCAGTCAGGTCGTGGAAGGTCTCCTGCAGTGTGCAGCCCTCGAGATGGTCGTAGGCGGTGTAGAACTTCGCGTACGCCTTCTCCAGCAGCAGCGGCCACCAGTGCTCCGTCGGGGACCGAAGGTAGAGCACCTCGCCGTCCTCCATGGGAATTGTGTCGTCGATCTCGACCCTCACCCACTCCCGCCCGCGGAAGAACTGGAACGTGTAGCGGCCATCCTGGCGCACTTTCTGGGTCACAAAGCAGTTGCGGATCACATCAGGGAAGCGCACAAGCGTTGCGAGGGCAGAGATCATGAAGCACTCGTAGTGGTTGCCTTGGCCAAACTGCTCACGCGAGAAAACCTCGGGCAGCAGCGGCTGGTTCACGCCGTTAGGATAGAGTTGGGTAATCGAAATCCATTTAGTGGCGATGCCAGCGTTGTTCTTGTTGAATTCATGGTCAACGAACATGTTGCCACTGTCCGGCACTTCGTCAATCGATGAAGCCCCCATCGTAGATCGTGGGTGACTTTGCGGCAATCGATTCCCGAAGATAACTCCGAAAGGGTGGGTGGGCGAATAGAAGACAAAGCGAAGGGGGAAAACAAAAAAAAAAAATGAAGCGAAAAAGACTGTACGATGTGGGGGAGGGGGGAGGGGGGAGGGCGTGTGTCCCGTGGCGCGGGGAGGCGGGAAACAAAGAAAGAGATCGCGGAGACGGGGAAGGCGACACGCAAAAATAAATAAGAAAAAAGGAAGGGAAAAAAAAAGAGAGAAGGCCGTGTAGAGAGGGGGGAGGGACTCCCTCTTCGTCCTCCGTCTAAGGCAAAACACGCGTCTGTGCGCCAATCGTTCAGACAGCACACACCCTCGCTCGCACGTCGGGTGCTCTTCTTCGTTTTGGTGGGGTCTGTGGTGGGAAAAGAAGAGTGCGTCCGCCGCAGGTATCCGCTTCAACGGTGTCCTCGCCACTGCCTGCTGCTCGTTGCACTACCACCAACAGCACCAGTTGAATTGGCTCTCGCTTCGGTCCACTGACGCGCACGCACACACACGCACAGACAGACTGTTCTCTGCCTATACGCGGCGGAGGCGAGAAGCAAAACAAGGAAAAGAGAACCAAGAGAGAATATATTAGCGGGGGCAATCACGTATGACAGGGGTGAGTGAAGAGAGCGAAGATGGGAAAAAAAAACGCCACGTCGCATGAGATATCGACACAGACGACAGCGCGCGTCTCGTGAGCAGTCAAAAGCAAAAGGAGAAGACCAAGTAGACAACGCAGCGAGGGGGAGCAGGTGGAGGGGAAGGGTGGAAGGAAGAGCCCTCCCTCAGAGGCCGGCGATAATCAGCCGAGCAAGGAAACAAATCAAGCGAAAAAGGGTGGGCACGGAAGAAGTCGACCAACGAGCACACCACGGACACGTATAATGCGTGACACGTGAGAGGCACACAAACGCACAAACAAGCGCACCGTGCGCCGCGGACAATGATGGAGGGGGTGTGAATTGGCGTGGAGAGGTGTATGGGTGGTGTTGAGAAAAGAGGACTCGGAGAGACACGGTGGAGGGGGCGCCACGCTCGCACGAAATCGTTTGGCTCTTCGCACACGCACACGCGCACGCACAAACACTACGAAACAAAAGGAAGAAACGGAAAGAAAGCGCCTAGACGCTATCTCGCAGGTTGTGCTACACAGACGCACGCGAGTCTGTGAGTATGGGGGAGGGGGGAGTGTCTGCTCTGCGCTCTCTTTCTAAGAAGGAGAGATGCGCTTGAGGAAAGGGCAAACACAACACTGAAGTAATGAGAACAACGGAGCAAAAAGGGCAGGTTTGCTGCTGCGGAGCCGTGCACGAGTTGCTGTAAGCGGCGCAGAGGGGGGGGCAAGAGGACGGGGGAGGCCGCAAAAGTGAAGTAACAGGAAATGACACACCCGATAGAGTCGTCCCGCAAAGTCGCGCGGCCTGTGGGGAGGGAGCACAAAGGCGAGACAAGAGTGAGCAAGAAAAGAGTAACTAGTGCCGCTGCGCTGCTGAGTGGCCACCGCCACGTCAGCACGTCGTGTGGGTAGTGTCGTGGCGTGTTGCCGTTGATGTTCTGCGGTCAACGATCCTAAACAACGATGATTCCACACGTAGTGTCGTTTTCTCGACCCGTTTCGGCTCCTCTGTGGTGCTGTTTGTGCTTGCGAGCGCCGATGTGCGTGTTCGAGGGACTCTTCTCGATAATAAGGGAACAACAAGAGAAGAAATACGTCGAAAAAGGCGAGAAAGAGTGAGAGGGAGACCATGCGTCAGTCCCTTCACGCCACAATGACCAACAGAGCTGCACGTGCGCAAACTCAGAAGCAAAGCTATACATACTGGAGCTCCAAAAGGATGCGCACGAACGATGCCGCAGTGGAGAGGGGAGAGAAGAGCAGGAGTAGGAAGAGAACAACAGCAGTAGCGGGGTGAGCTGTGTGCCTGTCATGTTTCACAAAAGAAAGGAAGAGGGGTGTTCGTGAATGAATGAGGTGCACGATTGCCCATGCAGATAGGTATGGGGCAAGGGAGCAGCTAAAAGCCATTCGCTGCCCCGCCCCGCTGCTTCTGTTCACGTCGCTTTGCAGGCGTTTGTTTGGCAGCTGTGAACTGCCACCACACACACACACACACACACAAGGGCACACGCGAGTGGTCTGCCTCTACGTGCGATGGGCTATATGAGAGCGTCAGAAAGGGGGACGAGAGAAACAACACCCACATGAAACATGACACCCAAACCATTGTGCAGCATCACCATTTTTTATAGTGGTCTTTCATTCCTTCCTTAACGCTTGTCACTCATGGACTTACGAGTGTCACGTGCGCCGACCCTCAACAGCCGCGGTGGCGGTGTTTTTGTTCGTCGCATGTCGCACACATGCACCACATCACACAGACACCACAGTGCCTTCGCTCCCACGACCACAACACATCTCCTGTGCGTCTGCCATTGCTTGTCCACCACACAGTGCCCAGCGTCGGCGGATGCCACTCGCAAAGGAAGGAAGAGTGACGCGTGGGTTGGCTGGGAAGGGGGGGAGGCATTGGCAGCAACATGTCGCCTCACAGCAAACGACAGGAAAGCGGCAGCTGTCGCACCAGGGAGAAGAAGCCGAGAAGCAGACAGTGCTGCGTGAATAGAGAAGGCGCCGCATGAAAAAGAGAGGGGGATAAAGAGGACGACGACATGGCGCCTGCACCATCCTCAAAAATAGCCACTGCCGTCGCCGCTGTTGTCGTTCTCGCGCCCCTCCCTCGCTTCCTCTATGGCGGGCAAGTCCTCCGGTCGCATCTCCCCCTTCTTCAACGACCCCTGCAACGACTCTGGTAGGGAATGCAGACTCCGCAGAGACGCATCGGAAGCCACGCGCGCCGACGTGCGGTGTGGACTGATAAGCTCAGCTAGCGTTGCCTCCTCATTGGTGTTCTCCGAGGCCGTCAAATCGCGTCCGCGCTTGGGGCTTCGTTGCCGGAAGAGGTCCAAAGCCTCTGGTACGGCTGCCATACCGTCTTCGCCGTTGCTGTGCGTGCGGATGGAGAGGCGGCGCGGTACGCGCGACAACTGCACAGGCGCCAGGAAAGACTCCGTGGCATTGCGCAGCAGTGAGTAGCCGCCCTGCTGCCACTCCAGAAAGACGTGGTTGACAAGCATCCCCGTTGGGTCCGCTGGAAGGCGCAGCGGCACCGTCACCAGCGCCACCGCCGTCCGCACCTCGTTCGTCTCCATCTCTCGCAACACCGTCGACGAGAGAAGCGGCTTGGACCGAATGCGCACCGGGGGACCATCTCGGACAGGAGTGTAGAGCGTGGGCTCTGGAAGGAGCATGACATCCGATCGGCCGCCTTCCTGAACACTTGAGCGTGCGCTACACGTAGTCGATCCGATGGCGTGGTCGTTGCCTAGCCCGGCAGGGGTGTCGCCAGCGCTCGCGTCGTTGCCTTCAGCCTCGACCAACAGCGGTAGGTCACTCGTCCCCGCCAGTTTCGACCAGCCCCAGATGTACCGTCCCTCGCCCATATAGATCAGATTATACGTGCTCACGTGTGCTGCAAAGGCCTCCTCGGTTGGGAGGTACACCAGGACGTACTGCTCCGCTGTGAACGGGTCTGTGGCACGTCCAAAGGCCTCGATGCGCTTCCCAAAGGGAACCTCGCCCACCACGTCTGCATACCGGTGAGGGAAGCGCCGCACGCGAATTGTCTTCTCCAGTCGTGCTGGCTCGTACACGCGGTAGTACGGCTTCACCTCATCAAAGAGGCCCACCATACCGTCTGTCCACATCACACACGCCCTGTTCACCGACACCGCGTCAGCCTCCTTCACATCTCCGGCAAACATGACACCGGTCGACACAGGGGGGGCACTGTGGAAGGAGTCAGCGCTGCTACGGTGGATGTGGGTGCCATTGGCTGAGCGACGGCCAGCCTTCGCAGAGTAGTAGGGAACCACCGTGCCCTGGCGGACGTAGCTCTTCAGTTCGTACCATCGCCGGTGTAGGAGCGGTTGCCACTCAACCTCCGCCAGTAGGTCGAGCGATATCGCTTCAGTCCCGCTCAGTCTCCATCGTACCACTGGCACCCTCTTCAATGACGGTGACGACTGTGCCGCAGCGCGACGCACGCCGAGTGCCTCTTCCAGCGCCTCCTGGACAAGCACCGATGGTACGTCGAGGGGAGCCAGCAGAAGCGCAGAGCGGGTGCCTCCGCTAAGGTCCCAGCGGGGCAGAGATACCACAGCGCGGCGGCGCGGCGTGCCAGACACAACGCTTGCGAAGGCGAGAGGCACGGGAGAGGTCTTCGTGTAGAAGCCGTCTGCAAAGCAGGCCACTCGCATCGGGATAGTGAGGGCCCACAGGACGTAGGATGTGGACTCGTCATCCGCCGCCGAGGTCAAGGAATCCCTCAACTCCGCCTCGATGGCCACAATAACAGTGCGATGACGCATCTCCAGCACGGCGCACGTGCCGGTCCTCGTTTCCATGAAGGGTGATGCAGCGATGGGCATCCTCGTCTGCCGTCTTGCTTATGTACTCTTGCTAACAACGCTCGGACGCGTGAGGCGGAAGATATTGAGGTTGGTGGTGGTGCTCCAGGAGGCCGCTGGGATGACGTACGTCAGAGGCAAAGAGGTACCGAAGCGATATCAAGCTTGATCGCTTGCAGGACGCGCTCACCTCACGAGCTTTCAAGCCCTCGATAGCGCACTAAACTGGGCTGAGCACCACCACGACTCTTCTTCTGCTACGATCCAGTCTGGTGCTTTCCACTGGCAAAAGAGGGTGAGGCGCAAGGAGCAGCTGTTGGCTGTAAAGACAGAAAAGAAAGGAGAAACCACCCACGCTGCGCCGTACGATGATCCCCCTATTCACTGCTGCCACTCGCCTGCCTCGTCACTTTTTCTCTCTCTCTCGCAGTGTTCGACGGTGTTCGTCCACGCATCCCCTCCCCCCACCCTACACAGCAACCATTCCCACAGATGTGTAGATGGACGCGCGGATGTTGCGCTGGTGCGTCGCGCACATCCGGGGAACGCACAAAACAGACAAACACTCAAACGACGCAGAAAAGGCAGGCAAAAGATGAGAAAGAGAGCGAGAAGGAGAGATCGAAGGCGCAGGAAACAAATGAGCAGCGCTGAGCACTGAATAAAACGCAGAGAAGGGGATGCAGAAGGCGCACAATTGAGGAGCGTGCAGGGAAGCTAAAGCCAGGAGAATCGCAAGCCGTCGTGATACACTAGTCAAGAAACGCGGCCACTCCTCCGTCGCTTGAATCTGAGGCACATTCCCCCTTCTGCCACTTGCTTTTTTGTTCGTTCGCCCCTCCTTCCCCCGTCCCTTTCAACTCTTCGGGAGAGCTGCGTGAGTGTTGGGGAGCAATTTCTCCAAAGCCCTATCCACCTCAACTCAGCTGATAGAGAGTGAAAGAGAGCCGAAAAGCAGTCCATTATGCACAATCATTGCGAGGATCTTGCGAGCACTCCCGCAGGTTAGGCTCTCCTTCTATTTCTTCACTGTATCACTCCTTTCTTCTTGAGCACAGCACACGTTGCACGCGGTGAGGAGTGAGAGAAGGGCGGGAATCGATTTCTTCGCCTCGCTCCCCTTTTCCCACGTGCACTTTCAGTTCTTGTCTGCCATAACCGCTGCCTCATGCAGCGAGCAGTACTTGCGTAGTGCTGTGCGACCGCACGCTGCCATACCGATATTCAGCTGGGAGGGGGGGTGTATATTCTGGCATGGGCAAGGAAGTGAAATGGAGAAACACCAAACTTTTGGGCAGGGGGGGGAGGCAAATACTGAGGCCAACCTGCGTCCACAGAAAAAAACGCCCTCACACGGCAGCATCCTCTTATCCATCCCCTATCCGTGGTGGTGGTGAGGAGCCCAAAGATGACAGGAAAAAGCAAGAGGGAAGACGAGGAAGAAAAGATGCACGAAGCAGAGAAAAGATCGCCACGCGTATTCGCTACAGAGCGATTTGTTGGAGAGCGCAGTCACAGTGTGTGCGTACACGACGTACAGTAGGCCTACAACGGAGTTCGCCTGGTCCTACCAAAGCTTGGCGCACACCCCAACTGATAAGCCCGCGAACGCCTCCGCAAAAAATAAAACATACATGCGCAGATGGGGTCGTGTGAGACGAAGAAAAGGCGAATATAGTTGTGACAGCGGTGACTGGCTGGCCCCCGAAGCACACAGGCGAATAAGGCACCGCCATCTCCCCCACCCCCTACCTTCTCAAGCTTCACACGCTAGCCCTTTTTTTCCCCACTCTGCACGTTAAAGCCGATCTCGCAATCCCTGCGCACTTCTCAAGTACAGCGCCCTCCCAACACGCCCTGTACGCTTACCATAACAGGTGCGCTAGCGAGCATGTGCACAACAGACAGCGGATGGCTCGATCCACGTCATGGTTGGAAAACAGAACAGTACAAGCGCCCCGGTGGCACACGTCATCTTCCCCAAATGGAGGAAGGGCGTTGAACACGGAAGAGCGAAAAATGTGGAGGTTACGTCAAGCAAGACGAACCCGTTGGGTAATCTTTCAAGCGGTCTGCTGAGGTGAGCGACTGACAAGAGCAGCGCGCACACCATACAACAAAAAATACTACAAGTCCACAACCACGAGTAATGGCACGAATAACAACAAGGGGGCGCCACCAATTCAACTTTCGCTCATCCAGGCCGCCTTCACTTGGCTTCCTCGCGCTCATAACCCTGCCAAGCATCACGCCGCTACAGCTTTACGTCCTCATCTCAGAGAGAGAGAGAGCTCGCATCTTCATCTCCTATGGGCGGTGTGGACTGCGCATACGCAGAAAAGCCCATTCACCGCTACAGCCCTCCACAACACCTGGAAAAACGTTTTTTTTTTCTCTCACAACGCGTCTACATTCAGCCCTACAGCGGGAGCGAGACTCCACGCGGCCCGGCACCCGCGCGTCGCAGGTCGCCTCACAGCCGCCTCCATCATGCAGGTCGGCATGCCGTGCATGTCCCTCGCGGGGCCGCAGGCTCCCCACACCAGTCGGCAGCGGGGGCCGGGTGAGACACATTCCAGCCACGCTGCAGCTCGCCCACACCCAGCGCCACGCACGACCCGGCCGCAGACGCCAGAGTGGCGATGCATCGCTCTGCCTTCCCCACGCCGTAGGCGCTTGACCCTGTCACCGCCAGAAGTGGCACGGCGCTGGCAGGGATAGGGAGGGGCTGCCCAGCCTCCCCACACGGAGGGGGCGGAGGGCTCTGGATGCCGTGCGCCGAGGGGTCCCCGGTTATTAGGACAGCTCTTAAAGATGATCTAAAGAAACGAAAGAAACAGTGGAGTTACTGGTGAATCGCTTGTAACTAGTACGCCCATACAGGGAGACACACACACACACACACACACACACTGTACACAGAATAGTTACTTTATTTTGCGATCGCATCATTTTTTTCTCATTTAAAACTATAACTCTCTTCTTTGGTGAAGTTCTGCTTCGTTTAACGCTTGGTGGCACACATCACCGGCATCGCTGAGTTCTGTTGTTGTTCAGTGCGTGTCTACGCGCTGGAGGAAGAAAGGGGGAAAAACAACAGGCAAAAAAAAAGCAGAGAGAATGGCACGTCCAACGCCTATAAAGCGGTGTAAAGACCGGAGTAAAGGGCGTGTCGGTGTACAAGAAACGAGGAACAAAGAAGCGGGGGTGGAGCGCTGCCTCGAAATGGATCCGGTCCGCCGTGTGGCAGAGAGTGACACATCATGGCACCACATCAGTAGTGAGAGAAACCGACGCGCACCTACACGAATCCAAGGACCCCAAACCTTCCGCCATAAAGGAAGACGCAGACGACTCTTTCCAGAATATATGCCACCATTCCTCATCGCCATCATCCCTTGTTCTCTCTCGTTACCACTAGCTGAGCACAAACCGTACTCTGAATCCCAGCCCCTGTAGGCGGCGCCCCCCTTCCACTCACACGTGTCGTGCGGTCAAGCTCGATCAACACCTCTCCCGTCTCCTTTTCTTTCTTGGATGGTACGGTGTCTGTGTGTCTGCATTCACGTTGCTGAGTGTCTCGCTCATTATCACAGAGAGGGCAAGGCAGAGCGAAAGGAGAGAGCAAAACAGGCGAAGACAAAGTAAGAACGCGAAACAAGAAATCAAGGGAAGGCTGTGAGAACAAACTGTGGGACACAGCGGCAGGAGGAGGGGGGCAGAGGTAAAGAAGAAATTCGGACTACAACAACTACGACAATGGAGCAGAGAGGTGAAGATACACACACACGCACATGCACACACGCCTCTCGACGCGCAAAGAAAAACACGTAAGTAGTAGACAAATCAGGTGGAGAAAGAGAAACAAAAAAAAAAAAAATACATAACGAGGGAAGAACTCAGCAGCATACGCACACACGCATACGTATTGGGAGGCGAAGATGGGGAAAAACGGTCGGCACGTGCGGCGTGAACAGCGAAAGGGGAGACAACAAAAAAAAGGAAAAACAGAAGAGCAGAAAACGAGATAATGCGCCGACGGCAGTGGCGGGAAAGGGACGGAAGAAGGGGGGCTCTTCACTCATACAAGTGACCTTCGCTAGTCTCTTCTCAGCAGGAGGGGACGGATGTGCACGAATGGGTGTGTGTGTTGCGTGACAATGCACATGCATCCCTCAGAGCGCACGTATGTGTGGATATCTCCTGTCCTCGCTAGCCTGAAATCAGAGAGGAAGAAAGGTAAGAGGGCGACAGTGAGCCAAGCAATCGCGTTGGCATCTTCTACCCACATAAGATGGCTAAGACAATGGCAATGAACTATAAGCAAGAAGGCGAAGAATAAAGAGGGAGGGAGGACGGGAGCGATGGCAGACTCACTCACACCCACAACGGCAAAGTCTAACATCAGGAAGAGATATATGTATATGGCATACATATATAACAGAGAGATCGTACAGCAACAGTAAGAGTAAAACGAATGAGCAACACGAAGCAACAAAGAGATGGCCGATGGGGCGCCGCTGGAAGTCCTTCGCGGATGCAGCACCAGAGAAAGTGCGTGCGCACCGCTGCGTGGGTGTGCGTGTCGTGATGCACTCCAGACGAAAAGAGGGGGGAGGGGCACTGGCAAAGAGAGAGGGCAAAGCGGTCGTGTCGCTCCGTGCGGACCATGACGGGAGACAAATGAGAGCGCCGTTCTCTCCACACACGCCTTTACGTTCCTCTACGCTCATCATACGGCGCGCCACGAGTGTCATTTGCCCGACCTCCGCCCTCACATCGTCGTGCGCTCCGCCTCGACACGCTCGCCGATTTTGACCGGATTGCGCACCTTCTCCACACTCCACTTCCCGCCGCGGGCGATACGGAGGATGTTCGTGTGGTGTCGAATGACGACCTCGCGGTGGGTGACAGAAATCATGCGCACATTCATGCGGCGCAGGTGGTTCAACACATCCTGCTCCGTGTCATCCATCATCGATGTCGCTTCATCCAGAATAGCGACCGGGGTCTCCTTGGTGCGATCCATGCGCAACACGTGGAAGAAGACGCGTGCGATACTGATGCGCTCCTTCTGGCCACCGCTAAGGCTGCTCCAGCTGTACGACTCATCCCTGTTGCTTGGATCGAGACCCATGACTGCACTGTCATAGCCACCAATGATGCTCACTACTGTCTGCGCACCCGCCAAGTCGAGTGCCTCCTTGATGAGAGTGCGAATTTCTAGTGTCGGAGCCTCTACTGCATCGGGAAAGCAGATCTGCTCATACAGGGTGCACTGCGGAGCCATGTAGCTGTGTTGTGGTGCCAAGAAGAAGCGCACAGAGGTGTCTTGGGAGAGTACGCCGGACTTGGGCAGCCACAAGCCGCACAACATGCGCAGCAGCGAAGTCTTCCCACAGCCATTCTCGCCGAGGATAACCCAGTCTTCGTCACTGCGAAGCTCCACATTCATGCCAGAGAACAGATGCTGCCCTGTCGGTGACTCCAGCGCGAGATCCTCCATCTTTACGAGCGGAAACGTCTCTGCATCTGGAGCGTGAGTGATGTTCTTCATCTGCGTGTACACCAGCGGTGAACCCGGCAGAGGCACGTAGCCGGGGTTGTGGCGCATGTAAATGAAGGTGCCAGCTGCAATGCTCCTCAGCGTGTTGTCAAACTCAGCCATCTTCGTCGAAAACTCCGTCAAGTGCGAGAGCTCGCGAAAGTTGACGACAAAGTCCTTCACGCTGCAGTTGAGATCCTCAATCAGCTGAATTTCGAGGTATACAGCGTTGAGCGACCGGTTGTAGTGCGAGCAACGCGCTCCACTAAAGGTGACGCACTGCGCCACCACTGTCATGAGGGTCGAGAAGGCTGCCTCCATTATCTCGAAGTTGCCCTTCGCGAGGGCCATGTGATCGAGCGACTCCTTGAGCATCGCGAGCGAGTTGTCCAGTCGCTTACACGCGTACTCGCCGGCTGCGTGCATGGCTATGCTTTCCACATTGCTCAGGTAGTTTGTGAGCATGCGGTGGTAGTCATCCTCGCGCATGAGCAGCTGGGAGTGAATACGGCCTAATGCTGGAGTTAGACAACGCAGTACCAACACAGCGCTGGTGGCGATACCGCTCATGATGAGAGCCGACTTCAATCCAGCTTGCTCCACAAGCGCCACTATAGACGTCACACACCCCAGCCCAGGCAGCACAAAGTAATAGGGCAGCTCCGCAAAATGCTCCGCGAATTCGCCACAGTAAGTCGAGATAGCTGTGTCGGCTGCCTCCAGACGGTTGTCCAGCATGGTTCCCTGGTAGTACACAAGATGCTTGTAGAAGCGCCGCTGAAAGGTGCGGCTCAGGCGCTCGCGGTAGCACCCAATCAGCCACGATCGAAGACCCTCAATGGCACCGTTCGCCATACCTGTGGCGAGGCCCAGTGCAATACGAACCATAACTTTGCTCACAAAGCGCGGCAACCGCTCCGACCGCACGCCGTGCAGTATCGTGGACAGCACCTCGCCATTTGCCTTGGAGACCCATACACGTAGTACGGCCTTGACGGCGAACAACAGAATGAAAATGACGGAGCCGACGGCCTCACGGCAACGCCACGTTGGCAGGGCGATGCGTGCGATCTGAAAAAAGCAGTGGAATAGTTCCCATGTCACCTGCGTGTCGTCCTCGGTATGCACCCCGGAGATGGTTTGACCATACAGGCGTAGATAGTAGCGCTGCATCAGTAGGGTCACAGTAAACATCGCACAGGTCCCCGTTACTCCCAGTCGACGGGCAACCGACATCGAATACATGGCCGTCGTCATGGAATTCGATGTTTGGAGATGATACTGGGCCTGCGGCATTGAAACACTCACCAGCGGTGCGGCCCCTGCGTGTATGCGTGCAATCCACGGAAGAATTCGCCGCCGTGTATGGCTCTCGATGAGGCCCTCCTAGAGCAAACCACAAACAAAGGACTTACAAAGAAAATGGCGGACGCACACTGCACATGTACTAGACGACGTAGGGAGAAGAGCAGTGAAAAAAACAAACCACAATACGCACGGAGGTGCAAAAGAGATAAAATGGAATCGCTTGTAGCAATGACAGAAGAGAGAAAGGGGGGGTCATGATAAACAGGGTAGATGTCAGAGAGCACACAACCTGACTCAGCGCGCTAAAGAGAGCCCCGTGCAGCAGACACACCGCAGTCTCGACCGCAAAAAGGCATTTTTTGTTCCCAACGCGTCTACATTCAGCCCTACAGCGGGAGCGAGACTCCACGCGGCCCGGCACCCGCGCGTCGCAGGTCGCCTCACAGCCGCCTCCATCATGCAGGTCGGCATGCCGTGCATGTTCCTCGAGGGGCCGCAGGCTCTCCACACCAGTCGGCAGCGGGGGCCGGGTGCGACACATTCCAGCCACGCTGCAGCTCGCCCACACCCAGCGCCACGCACGACCCGGCCGCAGACGCCAGAGTGGCGATGCATCGCTCTGCCTTCCCCACGCCGTAGGCGCTTGACCCTGTCACCGCCAGAAGTGGCACGGCGCTGGCAGGGATAGGGAGGGGCTGCCCGGCCTCCCCGCACGGAGGGGGCGGAGGGCTCTGGATGCCGTGCGCCGAGGGTCCCCGGTATAGGGAC
>NC_009319.2:173802-177253 GCF_000002845.2 Leishmania braziliensis MHOM/BR/75/M2904 | reverse complement strand
GGTGGTTTATATAATTTTTGTTTTTTTTTAAAATTATTTTTTTTTTTTTTTTTTTTTTTTTTTTTTTTTTATATTTTTTTTTTTTTTTTTTTAAAAAGTAGGTGTTTTAATATGTAGTGGTGTCGTATAGGTATTGTGTGTTTTTTTTTTTTTCGGGGCGTTCCCCGGTTTTTTTTTGTGTTTTGTTTTTTTTATATCTTTGTATCATAGGTATATAATGAGTTATTATTGTTTGTGGTGTTAGAGGTGATTAAATTAAGGCTCTTTGTATATGTTATGAATGATTAGATTGTATAACTGTGTTGGTAAGTATTATAAAATTTAGTTATTAGAATAGTATCGGATTTGATGAAAATTTTTTATATAGGGAGGAAGGGATTTGGAAACGATTAATATGTGTAATTTGTAAAGTGACATTGCAGTATTTTTTAAATGTCCAGGACGTGTTTTTTTTTTAGTTGGGGAAAAATTTGGTGATTGGTTTCCGCCAAAAGTTCAAGGAAGAATTGTTCAGCTTCTTTTTGGACTTTTGAAGTTATTTTAGTCGCCGCGTTCCTTGCGCCCGAAAAGCGGAGGGGTACCCGTTAGCATAACGGTGGTTGTGCCGCTGTTGTAGGACACACCGCCCATGGCACTCGACATAGCCCGCTGCGGGTCGTACTCACGACGCTTCTCCCTGTGTCCAATGACGCTGTACGCGGCCGAGATAGACTTGAACTTCTCCTCAGCCCCTGGCTGGTGGTTGCGGTCTGGGTGATACTCGAGAGCCAACTTCTTGTATGCAGCCTTGATTTCATCCTGCGTGGCATCCGGCCTCACCCCCAGTACCGCGTAGAAGTCTTGCTGTCCGGCGCTGCAGCTCTGCCAACGACGCTCCGCCTGCGTAAACGCGCAGGAGGACGAGAGTTCAGCGGACTGGTGCTGCCAGCGGCGAAAAAACGGCGTTGGTGCGGACGACGCGGCTGTCGTGTTCGTCATGAGGCGTATCGAAGGTCCAGCGACGGCACCGATGGTGGCACGATTGGCCCACAGTGAACGGCCCAGCAGTCGTCGCATAATGGCAACGTACCGTGTGGCTCTGATGGTGGAATGTCCCTTTGCATTCAAGCAAATAACTCCTACCTACAAGAGCGTGGAAAGAGAGCTGCTCGCACTTCGAAGAACTCACGCTGATATGAGAGAGACTATGGCCGATGAACGGAATGTGGGACTACCAAAGAGGAGTAGGGGGGGGGAGGGGCACGGCACATCCACATCTGCACACTCGCACAAAACAATAGGCCGCACGTGGAGAAATACGACGCACTGCACAAGCCGACTACGGGGGGTGTGCCGCACAGCTGTTGCGGGGCATACCGCCACCACAAAGATGCCAAGAAGGCAGTAAGAGCATTGTCGTCACATCAACACGGAAATGTTCACCGCGGAAAAAAAAGAGAGAGAAGTGTGGATGCAGGAAGAGATGCAATGGCGCAGCCAAGCAGGTATAGCTCAAACGCTCCCGTCGAGGTGGAGGACGGAGGGGCGCGATACGGCGGGCGGCCTGGGACCAAAAGGAGCAGAACACGTGTGTAGTGCTGTGGGCGCCTTTGGCGCGGTCCACCACGTCAAGGCAGCGAAGGGAGGAGAGAAATGTGACTCTCGTTTGCACTGCCCCCTTCAAACAACCGACACCAACAAAAACGGTAGCGCTGTACGGCGTGCCCTGCGCTAATGGGAGGCGAGAGGGCGAGTGCCCAAGTGGTGTGGCGGAGCCCGTCACTTCAGAGAGACGGCAGCAACGCTATACCGGTTCTTCTCTTGGCACGCCAACGCTCTCGCTGCCGGTCACAGGTAGGGGGAAGAGTTCACTTCGCTGCATTGATGCAGGCTCACACGGACGGCCTCTGAGCCTGGGTCGCTGATTTATTTTGTTTATGTGTGTATGCGCGGGGTGCATTTCTCTATGCATTTCTGCGTGCCACTATCGAGAATTCGACAGCAGGAAAAGGCCCATCGCTTCGCTCGGTACATCGCACAGATTGACGATGAAGCTGAAAGCGAGAAGGGACAAGAGGCAAAGAAGAAGACACAGGCAGCATCATGGTCGTGACCTCACATACGGCAAAACACTGGTAGGCACAAAGCAGTGACGCTTCACGCTTGCAGCGCAGTCATCGAAACAATCGAGCATACGACGTCTCATGGGCATACAAACGTATTCTGTGGTGTGGAACACTCTCTTCCACCAGAATGAAGGGTCGTGGCGAGATACAAGAAGAGGGAGCGTCCCACTGTTACAGGCTGGTGCTGGCTGCCGCTAAGAGCTGTTGGCAGTGCGCCTCCGTCTCGACGGCGCGCTTCTGAAGTCGACAAGTGGAGTCTCTGCGGGTCGCTGCTGCGCGGATGGACGTCTCCTCGACTAACATGGCGAAGCTACGCTGCTTCTCCTCGATCATCTTAATAGAAGTCTTTGCCTTCAGCTGCCACATATCTACGCCTTGTTGAAACTGCTCCACCATGTGGATGAGCTTGTCGAATTCGGACTGGATATATTGTTGGTCCTCTGTCAGTGCGTCGCGGACACCAGCCAACAGCAACGCCAGCTCTCGATCCACCTCCACATCAAGGCGTTCTATGCTGGCGCTCAGCTGTTCCTTTTGCTGCCGCCCCACCTCACTCCAGGCGGCCTCAAACTGCGCTGCAGTCGTGCCGTCCATGGGCCAATCCCTCGCTCAATACCTCAAGCGGCTCAAGGCACTGTTCCTGTGGGAAAGGCTGGAGAACTAGATGGGAGTAGACTGCGATGGCACACAGGTGTGTGTTGTCTGAGTGAAACGTGAGTTGCTGCTCTATAGATTGGTGCAAGACTTGTGTGTCTGCGGGTGGCTTTGTGGGTGGAGGAACAACAGTGGTAAACACGGCGTGCACTCATTGGGCGTGCCCGACGTCCAATGGAGAAAGTAGCTGGAGAGTGAAGGAGACACACGCGAAATACGCAAGAGGCAAGCGAGACGAACAAAACGTGGCAACCTATCTATGACAAGGGAAGGGGTGCATCGATGACACGTGTGAAGCCGCACGGCCACGAAACAAAGCGCGCCCGTGGTTGAGACGGGGCCACCTGTCAGCGTGCCCAGCGGAGGGCGAGGACTGAGCATGATACCCACGCGCACAAGCACGCACGCACGCAGGAATGGCGACAATCGCTCGTACAACGCAGAGGCGATCGGAGGGGTGGTCGCCGCTACACTGGCGCTTTTTTCTTCGTGTCGTGTGCTTGGGTGTGTGTGTGTTCCCGAGATACGGGCGACGGCGCCACCGCTGTTGTGGCGGCACAGTGCCAAGCAGCTAAAACAGAGGAGAGAAAAATAAAAGCAAAAACGAAATGTCCGCACACACACACACACACACACACGACACGACACGGATCATCCGCACAAGCGAAGAGGAAAGAGAAGCGGGGGCCGCT
>NC_009319.2:144972-173702 GCF_000002845.2 Leishmania braziliensis MHOM/BR/75/M2904 | reverse complement strand
CCGCTGCCGAACGCTTTCACAGCCATGTTGTCAGGTGGACTGACTAGTGCGCTCGGGTACCAGGTGTCTCTGCGCTGGCACAGTACTGAAACTATCGCTGGGAGACCTTGGCTCCCTCACATCGTGTCTCTTCTCTTTCCTCGCACGACTCTCCGTAAGAGAAACGGTGGCTCTCAGAATGAAACTAAAACTGTACTCCAAGTAGGGTGGCAGAGAGACGGGGCACACGGTGGGGGCGTGGTGGGTTTATAGCGATAGACAGAAGGGAGAAATCGGGGCGTAAATCCTGCGCTTTGGGGGGGAGGGGGAGCTGGTGGTATACGAGAGGGCCGGTGGTGTTAGAAATGATGAACTACGACGCAGGGAAGCGAAAACAGAAGAAGTGACTAGCAGCGCATGAGCTGGATGTCAGAGTTGAGGGGCGTAGATGCAACTGTAGAGAGGGAGACAGCGCGCTTCAGCTTTCCTGGTGCCGTGACACCTAGTTACCTCGCGTTGTTCCTCGTGGTCGCATACCACAATGTACGCGCCAGATTACCATGACATGGCAGCAAGCAGCCAAGCAGTAGGATGAGAAGCGGCGCGCACCCGGCAATGTAATACCCGTGATGTTACACAGGCCCTGGGCAAGCCAAATCCTTGTGCACTGCTGGGCACGTGGAGAAGCATCGAAAAGCCACTTGGCTCACGTTTCGGTTTCCGACTCCGCCTTCGCCGTGGCAGCTCACCGCAGCTCTCCACCATCATGGGCCGCCCCATACACACAAGGACCTCTACAGCGCAAGGGAAGCGGGAGAGTGTGCGTGTCATGGTGGAGAGGAGAGGGGTGTGGTGGGTGGGTGGGGGAATTCCAAAGAGAAGAGGTGCACGTCATGAAAACGCAGCGAGAGAAGGGGGAAAGGCGCTGAGGATGTTGCCTTCGTCGCCCTCACTCGGTAACTGTACAGGCGCCATCCCACCCCTCACAAGAGCGAGGGCGAACGATTGAACAACAGAGCGCGACGCTAGGGTGACCTGTGTGGTGAGCGCACAAGGGCAGCGCTCATCGAGGACTGCGTGGAAAAGATGTCGCTTGCCGACGATGTAAAGCGGAGGGACGCCTCATACTGGGAGAGCGACTTTCGCGCATCGTAGTTGCGCGGGGTAAGGGGAGGGGCAGCAAAGGGGTCTTCAGAGGCGCCAAGACTAGCATCGCAAGGGCTCATGTACCCCTCCGTCCCACCATCCCCGCTACACAGCGGCGACGTCGAGCTTCCCGTGTTCTGCGCGTCTACCACAATTTGCTGAAAGGGCATGCACGTACGACAGACGTGGTTGACGCTCGCCAAAGCAGCCGAGAGGGGCGCGCCACGTCCCGACTCCGCAGAGGGAGGTGTATCGAGAGGCGCAGGTGGGTTCGCAAGATCTGACGTCGCCGACGGAGGCTGCATCCGAGGGGAACGGTGGTGGGGCAACGTTGCCGGTGGGACGGCCTTCCTGCCATCCGCCGCACCTACCGAGGGTGGCAATCCCAGGGAGGTGCGCTTGTTCGCTTTGCCGCCGCTGTTGCCCGCCTGTCGATGTTTGGCACCTCCACTTCCGCTGGTTGCGTTCTTCGCGCTGCCTTTATCCTTCTTGGGTGGCTTCAACTGTCGGTTCGCCGCCAACCGCTTTGCCTCCACGCTCAGCGGGGACTGCATCTCGCCGATGAGCTGCAGGCGTCTCTGGTTCTCGGCACCGGAGTCACTTTCCGTGGTGTCGAGGTCCATGAAGCACAGCTTTAGTGCTCTGTTGCTGTTGTCCAGAGTTGCGATGCCCTTGTAGTACTGCTCGCTGATGGTGGGCAAGAGTCGCATGTAGTTGCTCAGCAGTTGTGCCAGTGGCGCGTACGTCTCAGCAGTCGCGTCTGTCGTGCTCAACGAACGCAGAAGCGAAGGGGTCACATTGGAAATCGGCTCTGTCGGCAAGATGGAGCCGACGGTGCTTAGCGGAGGCAACTGTACCGAGGATCCATGCTCCACCGCCTCGCTGTGCGAACCACTCAGTGTTTTCGCCGACATCTCTAACGGCGCATCACTATTCAAGCGGTGCGTGAAAGTCTCTTCGCGAGAGGCGCCTTGGTTGAGCAGCGGAAGCGCGGTTTGGCCACCGTTTGAGGGAAAGGGGGAGGTGTTGGCCACGCGGGTGGTGCTCTTGGGTGTGTGCGATTGCAGCGTGCCTGGTGAAGTCGATTTGCGGTGGTATGCCGCCGAGCGCGTCAGTGACCTCCCGTTGGCACCGTCGCAATAGTCGTCAAGCCTGAGGGCAATAAAGCGCCAGCACGGGTCCCAGCGGCTGTGTTCATTGTGTGTGATGGCGATGCCCAGCTTTATGTCAAGTAGATCGTGCCCGAGAACCTCGTACTCGTGCTTGTAGTCCATCACTACATCAAAGAGGGAGCGATACGCTAGTGGCTTGTACATGAGCGTCGACTTGCGGCTAAGGCCGAGAGCACCGTAGAGGATCGGCGCGGTGCGCGTGCGGAGGACGAGAACGATGTGGCGGTAGAAGTTTCCCTTCGCCTCCGACTTGAAGGAGAGGGGAATGCGGTCGATGTCGTGGAGTGTTTGCGTATAGTGCAACGCCACAAACGTCGCCTCGAGGCAGCGGATGGGCAGTGCCTCGTCCAGCACCTCCTTCGCCGTGAAAAGGATGCTCTGCAGCGAGCGGTGCTTCTCTAAGGAAAAGAAGGTGCGAGGCAGGTGGTTGTAGCTGAGAATGCTTATCTGTTTCTGAATGAATGGAATTTGCTCCGCGGAAGGGCGATCACGAGGGATGGCTGTCTCGCTTGGCCGCGGGGGATCGGGCAAGTCTTCCTGGTCATAGAAGGGGTTCTGCTGACTGAGCTGCTCTACGATGGCCAGCACCTTATCTGGCATCGCCACAGCATGAAGGCGTGCCTACGAGTGACTTTGTGCAGTGGCACGTGCGTTTTCAGGGGTGCAGGGATGTGGCGTGAAAGGCGGTCGAGCCAGCGAAAAGCTAACGTGGCAGGGGAAAACGGTAGAGCCCCGATGGGCTGAGTGTCGACCGCAGCTATGGCTGGCCACACACAAGCCGTTTCAAATGGCCCTTTGATGCTTTGCAGACTCGTTTTTTTTTGGCTTGAGGACGTGAGTGAAAGCAAACAAGCAAAAGAGGCGGAGAAAAAGATGGAGTCATGCGTGGAGGTGACCCGCAACAAGAGCGCAGGGAAAAGGCGACGTGCAACCCATCCACCACCCACAACAGCTGCAAGTAAGAGTGCGAACCTCACGGAAGGGGGGTGCGTCGGGGGCCCATGTAGGACAACAACGGAATCGTAACGATGCGCTCAGGAGAGTTAGACAGTATTGGCACAGAATGGGCAGATATGTTGATCATGTACGATGCCGAGCCGCCAGCGCATTACGGTACGCCCCGCTCGTCTCTCACATCCGCCCTTCACTCCTGCCTGCAGAGAGTGGCACGCTGCCCCTCTTCTCGGGTGCTCGCTCGCGTGTTTTTGTAAGCCAGTGCCGGTCCTCCTTCCCTCGCTGGCGTTGCACTCACACACGTAGCACGGCACCAGTGCAGTCTAGCTGGTGCCATTTTTCCTGTGGCGCTATTCGGTTATTGTCTGGTTGCTTGGGGTGATCTCTGAGAACAAGAGTGGGCTGGTGAGGAGACGCGCAACGCTCCGCCCCCACCCCCCCCACCCCTCCCTCACCCCGTCGCGTGTTAATCGTGTCTCTTATGGCGTCCTTCTGCACACACACACACACACACATATACACTTTTCTTTTGCCTCTACGGCGGAGGGGAAGCGAGCTCGAGTGCGTGAGTCTCTCAGAGTAGATCCGTGGGCGTGCGTTCAGGTGTGCCTACATGTACCACTCGAGGGTGTCTGCGTCGTGTTCCTTCTTGCGGTACCACTCGTACTCACCAAACTGCCTATCGAATGTGCCCGATTGCAGAGAGAGGAGGCGCAGCGTGAAGCGCGGCCCCATCTCCTGCAGGCGCACCGCCTTAAGGCTGTCGAAGATGTAGCGGTGAGTGCGGAGAAATATGTAGTCACGCTGGTTGAGGAACGTCGCGACAGCGCGGCCAGCGTAGTCGCGGGTGGCGGGGAACAGACACTCCAACATACGGGCGATACGGCGTCCGAGTCGTGTGTCGAAGTTCTTGAAGATGAGCTCCGGGTAGTGCTCCGTCCGAGGCGCCGGGTCCTCCAGCTGGGCGTAGCTTAAAAAGTTGGAAACACGAAAAGTGGCCGTCGGCCCCTCGGGGAGGTGCGAGACGATGAGGTTGTGCGGCTCCTTGATGCGATCAGTCACGACGAGGAGGTTCGTGAACTCGCGATTACAGCAGAACTGGGTGATCTCCTTTAGTGTGTAGGACTTGCGCGGTCGGTAGATGCTGTTTGGCACTAACCACAGCAGCTCCTTCACCAGCTGCTTTGTGCGGAAGCACGGGTGCTCGCCGGTGGTGATGAGGGTCCTGGGGTTCTGGCGGTCGCGGAAAAATGCGGCGAACTCGTCGTCAGCCTCGTCGTTGATGATCTCAGCGTCCTCTTTGTTCTCAAGGATGGTGACATCGACTCTGCGCTTGCGCTCCTTCGTCTTGGGTGTCGCCTTCACGGGCGCTTTGTCTTTAAGATGGAGGCGCTCGTTCTCCCGAGACTCGCGGCGCGCTCGTTTTGTATCCTTCTTCTGTTTTAAGATCTCCGTAAAGAGCTGCGACTTACGAATTGGCTGCTGTGTGTTGCGGTAACGCTCCAGCAACTCCGGGTCCACCACCTGCGCCTTGCTCTCCAGCACGTGCTGCCTCTTCGCGTACGGGCGCGTGCGGTGCTTTGATCGTGCGCCCTTGCCCATCCTGTGGCGGGTCACGATAGATGAGGGGGGACTACGTGCAAGAAAAAGGCGAACAAGCAACCAGTTGAAAAGGGATGCGAGTAAGTTGTGCGTGTGTGTCTTACCGAGAGCTGGGGTCCCGCTGCCGCGTATTTTCCCCTCTGCCTCCTTGACAGCGATAGGACCAACACCAGAGTCACAGCGACAGCGAACAACGGAAGGCAACAAGGGGACACACTCTACAAGTGAGCCCTCTCCTCTAACAGCGCACGCGCACAAAGGTCGCTGACACGCACACGTGGCGGCGCACGAGCTTGCGAAGTAGGAGCCTAAGGAGTCCTCTCGTCACTAAAAGTCGTCACAGCAAGAGAGAGGAAACAGTGAAGATGCAACAGCTGCGAAGCGTTTGCGCAAGCCATCGCAATGAAAGACTGCGACGTGCGCAAGAGTAAGATGAACAGAGTTGAACAACAAGACGGTAGTGTTGCGCACACACACACACACACACACACACACAGATGCGAGAAGAGAGGTAGGTGAGAGAGACAGGCGTGAATGCACAGTGGACCAGTGGAGTAAACAGAGAGGGGAAAAGTGGCCATCCTCGTGGACGTCGCATGACAGATGTGCCCTTTTCACCATCGCCCCGGCTATGGATCACAGCGCCGCACTAGTAAAACACACAGGAGAACGTCCACGCATCGTGGAGGGTTGTCTGAATCCGTTCCTCCAGCATGATTGCGAAGGATGGGAAAGAAAGGAGACGTATTTTTCATTGGGTAACCTCCAAACACTTACGTGCGGATCGAGGCCCACAGCGCAGTATCGTCCATTGATGCCCAGTCGTTGTCAAGTTTGCTTCGTTTTCTTCCTTTGCATGCGTCCCGATAACGACGGTGGCCGCCAACTCGGCGTACGGCATCCAGAGCCCTCCGCCCCCTCCGTGTGGGGAGGCCGGCCAGCCCCTCTCTATCCCTGCCAGCGCCGTGCCACTTCTGGCGGTGACAGGGTCAAGCGCCTACGGCGTGGGGAAGGCAGAGCGATGCATCGCCACTCTGGCGTCTGCGGCCGGGTCGTGCGTGGCGCTGGGTGTGGGCGAGCTGCAGCGTGGCTGGAATGTGTCGCACCCGGCCCCCGCTGCCGACTGGTGTGGGGAGCCTGCGACCCCGCGAGGGACATGCACGGCATGCCGACCTGCATGATGGAGGAGGCTGTGAGGCGACCTGCGACGCGCGGGTGCCGGGCCGCGTGGAGTCTCGCTCCCGCTGTAGGGCTGAATGAGCACTCTGAACAAAAAGCCTTGCGTGGGGGTGTTTGATGTTCTGCGTCGCACGCACTTTTCTCCTTCCTCTGCTTTCCCGACGCGTGCCGGCTTCCGTGCGTGGGTGTGCATTGTTTTTAAATCCTCAAGGAGGAACAGCAGCAGCGATCGCGCAGTAGAGCGTCACCAGACCTCCTCAAAAGAAACCAAAGCGATGATATGAGAGCACGACAGAGCGTGAAGAGGACAGTCATCCCCTCCTCACAGTCCTGGGCAACAGCACCGCCTCTCTGGAGACTCGGCTGGCCACCGCAATTTCGGCATCACCTCAGTCACGCAATTGGTATTTGCGCCCCTTGAACTCTGCGTGTTCCTTGAGTGCCACCTTGAGAACAGCCTCGTAATTGGCGGCGTCCTTGTACTCTCGCATCAACGGGCTGTGCTGTATCTCCGCCCGCGAGAGAGGAGCTACAGCCAGCGCAGAGATGAGGGCTCGGTTGAACGCGGCTACTGCAGCATCGCCAGTTATCCTCGATGGCGCCCTCTGCAGCGGCTGCAACAACGTCGGATGGCGCGCGGCACCACCGGCGGCGCTGGGGGTGGTGCCGCGCGACGGTGCCTCCTGGAGGCCCTGGCGGAGCTGTGCATGGGTGCGCTCCGTGACGAGACGATCACGATCATGCTCCAGGGAGCGAAAGCACGACGCATCGCCGGCAAAGCCGTTCGACACGCGGCTTCCATGCACCACCACGAATGGGTTGAAGGTGGAAGACACGTGAAGCACCTGTAGGTCAGCGCTGATCCTACACGCCTCGCTCATCGTGCAGCACTGTGCAAAGGGCACATCACACAGCGCAGGGCTCAGAAAAAGCTGCCGGACAAGCGCGTCAAATCTCGCCGGAGTACGTCCAGTGGGAGGCAGCGTCACTATGCGCACTAATCCCTCCTCCACACACTCGGCCCATGACTGGGCGGGGCAGAGAGCTGCAAAGGCCGCCTGCTCTGCCGCCGCGACACTGTCAAGCTTGCGAGGCCGAGTGCTCAGCAGGAGATAAAGCTTAACTCTCTGTAGCACACTCGCGTGAACGCCAGTGCGTAGCTGGACGCTGGAACCGCTTTTCAAGGCGGTGTGCACGTCACGCGCCACGCACGCCTCCGAAGCCCCCCAACCCCGACAAGCCTCCTCTACATCGGCGAAGAGGGAGTGATACTCAGCCCATTGTCGATGCTTGTCGAGCAGACCTCGCCACTGTCGCCGTACTGCGGATACGGACGGGACGGAAGCACCGCAAGCCAGAGAGTTCTGCGGCTGCGACAGCAGCTCGACGAGTCGTGTCAGCGGTGTAGTGGCAAGCTGAAGCTGCAGCACGTCCGAGACAGTGTACGCTACCTGCTTTACCTCAGCAATCCAAGCGACAGAGTCAACTGCCTCCTCGTCGACGCGCAAGAGCACCGATGGCATCGTCGCTGCCCACGCCTCACGGCTGCGCTTTCTCCTTCGCTGCACATCGTACAACGTCGCTTTCCCTTTCAGCGTCGTCTCTCTGAGCGGATGCAGGCCAGGCAGCCTGGCCTCACGTCGAAGGATGTCGCTCGCAGTGGCGACGTCACGCGCTCTTTTCAGCACAGCGGTGTTGTCGCCGTCCTCGCAGAAAATTAGCTGATGTACTACATTGACTACTTTACTGAGAGAATCGAACGCCGGCCATAAGATAGGGTCCGCGTATCGTACAAAGCGCCGAACCCGCGAGTCAGCCCACAGCACATCTCGCGCCCAGCGCAGCTCACTTAGGCGCTTTTCGTGTGCTTGCCGCACCACATCATCTCGGTCCGCGATGTCCTCGATCTTGGCAAGTCGCTCCTCTTCACTGTAGACGTGCAAGAAGCAACGGTTGCGGCTGCCACGCTCCACGATGATCTCCGCCGCTCCACACAGTACTTCGTCACGAAGCTCCTCAGGAAGGAGCAGCGGTACCTGCGTGCAGGAGGAGTTGAAGGGCATGAGGAACGCGCGCGCGCGAATTCGGTGCGCTCACTTTTTCAGCCCTTCCTCCCTCCTGCTGCGGACAGCGACGGAGTCGAGAAGAATGAGCCGACCGTGAAACACACCTTCTTGGAAACCCCTGGCTGCGCACAAGTGCATCCAGGTAGACTTCACAGCCGACTTTTCTTCCAGCGTCAGCGACCGGTGGGTGTCTCCCAATGACGTGCTTTTCGCAGCCAAACGCGGAAACGTTGCTGCGACGTTCTTGCGTGATGATGCTGGCAGACACGGATTAGTGGTCACTCGCCACACTCCAGTGAAACTGATCGAGTGAGGCCTTTAGTATGATAGAAACTTTTCCTTCGCCGCACAATGTCGTCGTCGACGCTGCCGCCCGTGCGCAGAGCAGAAAACTGCTAAAGACCCACACGGTGGTACGTCAGGCGAAAACAAAAGACAAAAGACCAAGAAAACAACGAAGCGGAAGAGGCAACAGCGGTGAGGGTAGTGCAGCTCCAACAGCGGCTTCTAAGGAGGTCCAGGGGGAATAAGAGCCATCAATACGGCACGCACACACACACACACACAGAGACAACAAGAGGTGTGTGTGAAGCCGGCGCGCAGTAACACGGAGACCTCAGCGTGTGGAATGTCAACGTGGTGCGTGGGAGGAGGTTGTCTTCCTCAAGACGACAAATGGGCATCCGGTAGTGACTACGGTGGGGATGTTGAGCGCAGCCGTCAATCGAGAGACGAAGAGGAGGTCCATGCCGGAGTTGCAACGGTGCTGATATCAACCGACTCGCTCTCCTCCCCTCCTCATCCCATGTACTCAACTGTGGGAGCTACGCCAAGCGTTTGTGGCGTTTTTTTTCTCCTTTTCTTGCGTGCAGTGCACATTTGTTTGTCAACACAGAGGGACACACACACACACACACACATACGCATACTGACGCACACAGCACGCCGTGAAATCTAAAGCGTCCCGCCGCTTCTCACGTTGGTAGAACAGTTCGTGCAGGCAATCGAGAGTCTATAGAACTTTCAAAGGGCAATGGGAAAACGAAAAAGAGAGAAAAGGTCTTCACTGGCTCCCACGCTAAAACAACTCAGGGCCTGCATCATGCAAGGACTCACTCACAGGTAGAGATTCACTGCCCCCGGCTGCCAAAGTGCTGCAGCCCGGTGGGGGGGGGGGGGGGGGGGGCAAGGCAGAACGGAGGTGTCGAGAGCTGCAGAGAAGAAGGGAGAAAAGACACTCTAGAGAAGTTAAACAAATCAGCACTCGCACAAGACACCAGAACGGTGAACAGCAAGAACGCCGTGAATAGAGTGAAACTACTCCAACCCACGCCCGCACCAGCCAGCATGAGCGATACGCATTCACCCATGTGTCAACGGCGGCGCCCAATGGAGCTCGGCAGCACTAAGTTGGGATGCCGTCCTTGTCCTCGGCCGCCGCCACCGCCGCCACGCCGAGTCTCTGGCAGACCGCCAGCCTGCATCATCATCTCGTCAAACTTCGAGGGACTCGGAAAGGCAGCCTCAAAGAAGACGGCCATAGGATCGTTGGGGTCTGCGCGCGGGGCAGACCTGTAGCGTCGGCGAGGTGGGGCGACGGTCGGCTCCCCTGCCGTCAGGGCTGGAGGCTGCAGCACACGTCCCCGGCAGGTGGCGGTGCCAGTGAAAGACGACACGTCCTCTGCACCCCTTCGGGCGAGAGTGGATGCAAGACGGCTGCGGGGCTGCCGCGTTGCTGGAGCACGAGTGGGGCGAGGTGGTCGCCGCACTACACGTTCCACGCTGGAGGAATCCCTCAACAAGTCCTCATCGCCCTCCATGTCGATGTACGAGATCGACCTCGTCGGGGTAGGCCGCGTGTGCTGGCGGCGAGGAAGCAAAATCGGCTGTTCCGACTCATCCTCAAAGAGAAGCGAGTCGCCCAGCTCCGGCTCTGCGCTGACGTGGCGCTTGCGGGACAACGCTGCGCGCTTCGCGGATGCCTTCTGTACAGACTTTGCCGAAGATACCAGTGTAGCCTCGGTACCCAGCGCCACACTACGACTCTTGGCGGAGCGGCCGCGTTGGCGCTTGTGGGCCACCACAGTCTCCTCTCCGTCCTCCTCAGTGGCCGCGGTGTCACGGTCGGCGTCAGAGTCGAGATCGGACCAGTCGATCACCATCACACTACATTTGCTTTTGCTTTGGGCCCTCTTCGCCATCAGCGTGGACACAATCTTCTCTAGACGGGCACGCTTGCGGGTGTCGTTGTTGCCATCGTCGTCAATCTCGCCGCTCTTCGCGAGGTCGTCGGCGGAGACAATGGATATTGATCGATGGCGCTGATAGGTTGAAGGGTGGGCGCGACTCTGCTGCTTCGCGACAGAGTTGCGTGCCAGCTCCTTCAGCGCTGCTTGCACCTCCGGGTCGGGGTCCTCTTGGAGTTCCCGCAAGAGGCTGGAGTTGCGCTTCGCTTTTTCGGCAGGCGCACGCGGTGGGGACGGCGTCACAGAGGGGTGGCGGCGCACCGTGGCCGCCATCAGCACCTCCTTCGCGTGCTGAAGAGCGTTGATCTTCTCCGTTGCCTCTGAGACGCGACGCTCCTTCCTCTTTGCGCTCTCCTGCTCAGCTCTGAGCTGCTCCTGCACTCGGCGCTGCTCTGCCTCCTCCTGCTCCAGCTCTGTCTTGGCGTGTAGTACGTACTCCTCTACAAAGCTGTCATCGTAGAAGCTGCGGTGCAGCTGCGCCTCCTTGCGCCGCACCGCAAGGCGCTGACGACTAGTGGAGCGGCTACGCGCTGGCACCGGAGAGTTGCGCGAAGGGTCTTTGCGGTCGAAGACACCACTCACGGTGGCCGCGGCAGCGTGATACGCCGGCGCAGCGCCGCTGTCTTCCGCCTCTATCACCGGAAACGACGACTTCGGCTTGAGAATAGAGATCGGCGGTGGGGTGCCCTGACGCACAGGCGAGACGGGAGCCGAGGCGGAGTATGCGACGTTGTAGTTGGGTCGCTCCTCTCTCACACTCTGGTCACCGGCAAAGGTGACACTGCGACGGCGCGGGTAGTAGGGCAGAGGAGACATGAGCGGCGAATCGTCGCCAATCATGCCTTTGGAGCCCACACGGGAGTAGGAGCGCTGGTTAACAGGCAGAACGCCAAGCTGCCGGCGGGGCACTGGGGAGACCTGGTGCGACGGCGGGCGGTGCGAAGAGGCTACGTCTGTCATGATTGCCCGAATGAGACACCCTAAAGCAGCGATGAAAGAACGAAAAAAAGAAAGCGAGTATGTAAGTGGCTGAAGCGCAGAGAGAACACGCGAAAGGAGAGAGCTCGACGCCACCTCTGTCGCACTGGAGGAGAGGAAGGGAGCAAAGAGAATGGGGAAAGAGAGGCGTGCCGATGTGCGTGGAGAGTGGGGAGAGTGGGGAAGGGGGCTGCGTGGATCTAGAGGAAAGGGAGATGTCTATGAGGCGAGTGAGAGAACGAAAGAAATGATACACACAAACGAGCAAACACAACAATAACCGAAAAAAGAGAGTCGACTCAAAGCAGTCAAGATGACGCTGCCGGGCCTGCGCGCGCACTGCTTCAACAAGGCACGATGTGCCGGGGTATGAGAACAGATACCTTGACCGTATAATGACCTTCCCGGCTCAGCCGCTCGAACGCACCACGACAGTGGGCTTCTCCCAAGCTTGAATGACGGAATGGCGCTTGCGTGTGCGTGTGCGTGTGTGTGTGTGGGGGGGGGGGGGGTGCCGTTCTTCTATAGAAAGGGCAAAAGTGCCTCGACTCTGAAAGTGGCAAGTAGGGCAAAATCTAAACAGCGCTGCGCTTCAGCCCAAAATGTCTACGTGTAGGCTCTGTGATGCCTTGTTAGGGGGTGCAATATGTGGACTGTCCCGCTTCCAATGCAGCCGATCCCTCATGCGCAGTGTGGCGCGAAAGAAGTACAATGCAGCCAGACAAGAGGAGAGAGAGAGGGGCAACTGAAGTAAGTTTACTATTGTTGTCCGCTTACTCCCCATATATAGAAGCATCATGGTAGGCGCACTTTCTGGACCGGGGGCGCATCCGCTAATCATCACCAGCGGTTGGCTTCAAGTGCACTCCTCGTACACCACTCAGTACCTCCGTGAGTAAGCACGTTGCCCTCGGCAACTTTTCATTGATGGTGCCTTCCGATGTTGTTGTTAGTGGGTGTATGCGCGTGTGCTGTTTGGCTTTCGTAGCCCTCCTCCCAGTCTCTTGTGGTCATTACACCTATGCTGAACAGTGCAACGTGCTTTCTCCTACCACCTTCTCCTCTTTCTCCAGCCGCCCTTACTACTCCCCTACGCCTTCCTCCCCCACCGACCGTCTCCTTTTTGCTTGCCGTCTAGCGCGCCTCACCACGAAGTGAAGCAATTTTCTCCCGCAGCTGTGAGGTGCAGACCGAAGAAACGAACAGAGCGAGAACGAGACAGTGACTGAGTAACTCGATCGTATTAACACGATACGCGATGAGGCAAACGCACGGTAATGCCACACCAAAACAGGCGCAGAAAATTGTGTGGTGAAGAGGAGGGGGGCTTGTACGCACGCACGAAGGCGCGATGGAGATATACGACACAAGTGATCCAACAAATATAGCTCGTATGGGACATTCGCAGCGACCAGAGCGCGTGCGTGTGCAAGTGGGGGGAGGGGGTAAAAAGGAAAACTTAGTTCGCACACACACACACACACACGTGTGCAGCCCATACAGACCGTGATGACGCGCTAGGACGGCGATGCAAGAGAGGGACGAAGACGTAAGAGGAATTTGAGAATGACCAGCGAAGGAAAACAATGAGCTCCGCGAGGAGGCAATGAGGAGCGCAGAGAAATCGATTCATCGTGCTGCGGTGCCGCTCGATCCAGCCTGGTGTTCTAAGGAAAGCGCATGCCTCACAATACCACCTCGAGCTCTCCCCCTCCTCCCTTGTGCTCGCAGCCACAGTGAACCGCACCGATGGCGTTCCTTGCTCGCTGGCGTTTAGAAACTTTTGTGTGCAACGGCACCAGCACCGCCATTGCCCGCACTTTATCTCCTCTCTCCAGGTCAGGAAGAAGGGGAGAAATAGAGCACGCCGATTACTGACCACTACATGACGCCAGCTGGCAGCTCACTGGGATGCGGGTAGGACAGCTGTGTTCCCCTACGCGTGACGCTGATGGCAGCGCACTCGTTGGCGCGCCTGCAGGCCTCTAGAAGGTTGCGACCGCGGCTCATGAAATACACCATGGAGCCGACAAAGCAGTCGCCGGCGCCAGTTGTGTCCACCGCCTTAACTCGCTTGCCCGCGACGTGCACTGGGGCGGTGCCGTTTTCAGAAAGAGCAAAGCCGGCCGCGCCGAGTGTGATGACGACATCGCGAACGCCGAGCTGCTGCAGCGCCTTGATGGCACGAAAGGCGGACGCTGAATCCGTCACCTTCACGCCGGTGATGAGTGCCGCCTCCACTTCGTTCGGGCAGAAGAGCGACACGTACGAAAGAAACGGCTTGATCTTCCTCACCTCATCCGGCTTCGGGGCCGGAGCGGTGTTGAACACCGTGTACACACCACGCCTGTGCGCCTCCTTAATTGTGTCCAGCGTGGTGGCAAGAGGGACTTCGTTCTGGCAAATAAGGTACTTGAGGCCCGGGTGCATGATATTCTCGTAGTTGTTCGTCTGTGCGCGCAGCAACTCGGGCGTGAAGTAGTTTGTGGCGTTAGGACAAATGACTATTTCGTTGTTGGACGACTTGATATCGACCAGAATCATCGCCAGTCCAGTGGAGCTCTTGCCGGTACGAAGCATGTAGGCCGTGTCAACACCGTTCTTCTCCAGTTCCTTGATGTAGTCACTGCCGTCGCCGTCTGTCCCTACCATGCTCACCATGGCGACCTTGGCCCCTAGGCGGCCAGCCGCCACGGCTTGGTTGGCGCCCTTCCCGCCAAACCCCTTCTGGAACGACTCCGAGTGCATCGTCTCGCCAACCTGTGGCATGTGATCCACATAGCCGAAATAGTCCAGAAAACAAGAGCCGACCACTAAAATGTCTGGGGCATATGTGCCCACGTGGGATTGAACGTTCTGCGCACGATGCATGATGAATGCTCAGCCGGGGTGCACAGGATAAAAGGGAAAGAACGAATAAATGTGCAAGCCAGTGAGTAGTGCATCGGAGGAAGACTGCGGAGTGACGGTCACCTCTTCAGGTGCACCCCGGTGTGTGTGGGGGGGGGGGGGGGGAGGGGAAAAGAGCAAGGGGAAGAGCAGCGGCGGGTGTAAACAAGAAGAGGGGAGTGATAGAAGCCGTATGGATGCGATTGCGAGTTTGGTAGCCAATGCCAGAACAGGTGCCGCAGGCTTGTGCAAAGCCTACATCGCCGTCGCCTCAGCATCTAGCGCCGCACAGCCCCACAGAATGACTGACACACGCATGCGAGCATCCGCGGCTGCACGGGCAGACTGGCACAGTCGTTGGCAGGGGGAAACGCAATGGGCCAACGACGCATACACGTACGTGTTAAAGGGGCACCACTGCACCCTCTGCACGCCGCACATGCGCGCAGGACAACATCGCAGGGATGCGCCTCGCTATCCTCCTTGTTGGAGTACGCACATACACGTCAGAGCGCGTCCAATATATTTTCAAGCGATGCTTACCTCCTGTTCTTGCACGTAAGTAATCAACCACGAAACGAAGAACAAGTGAGTGCGAACCATCAGCGTTATCGCCCTCCCCTCACGGTCTCTGATTCCTCCTACTCGGCACATCGCCCCCTTTTCCCTGGCGCGCAGATGCCCCTACGCTCCTTCTGCTTATTGGCTTCGGGTTTCTCAGTCCCCGACTCACTCGTGCTTCTCCACAGGCGCGTACACCGTGGGCACCGTACACATGACGAGCCTTGGACACATCGGAAACAGTCTCCCTATGCGCTCGCAGACGACGGTGAAAAGGGGCGGTAGAAAATCCCCGTAACGCGGGCGAGATGGGCGTGGGCGGGTGGGCAACACGAAAGCGAGGGAGAAAAGGAAAGAAGAGGAATATGAGGCAAATTCTCCGCAGTGCATTCCACCACACGACAGCAACAGCGCTGCACATTGAATGGGCGCAGGCACTAAAATGGTGCAGGTACGCGTAAAAGAGCTCGCAGGCCTACGAATATGAATCGCTCCATTACACCCATACACAGAAAAGCCCACCGTTATCACAGCCGCTAAGCCACACGAGCCCCGGCATGCGTCAGGTATGCCACGTAGCATGAACGCGGCTCCCTGCATCAGGTTGCAGACGGCCGGGTTTTCAATTGCGCACCCTACAGGCTGCAGAGATTCCAAATATCAGCGGGACTGTGATTCATGTCGTGCACGCCTCAGTGGTACTCGGCGGCGATCAGAAGGGGCGGGCGGCGCGTCCGATGAGGATCAGCACCAGAACGGAAGCGAAAAACAGCGGGTGCCGAACTAGGAAACCAATGAAGCAGAACAGAAGGGTGCCCAGCACCACCGTCCACGCCGCAAGGATGAGGAAGGCCACCAGCGGACTGCGACCGTGGGAGCGGACACCGAACATGCTCTGTGTGAAGTCGTTGGTGGGTCTCTGGAACTGGGTGGAAACATTGCCGAAGTGGTAGCGGCCGTCCTTAGCGGCGTGCCGCCCACGGTAAAATTCGTCGTTCGCTTGATTAGTGCTGGCGTTCGGGTCGGTACTGCTCACGTGGCGTACGGTGAAGCGCTTGCCACGAGGATCGGTGTACGTCGTCTCCTCCATGCGGTTTCCGTGCTCGTCTATGAACACATTTGTCATGCTACTCTCGGAGCGGAAGAAGGGTCGGAACGCCCGATCCGAATTGGTGAAACTGCGGCCAACGTGACCGCCCAGCCCATCTCCTCTGATGCCCCCGACCCGCATCTCGTCCTCAAGGTTGCGGAAAATTTGGTCGACGCGCATGCCGCCGAAAAGCTCACGGAAGAGCTGGTCAGCCTCCTCTTTGGACATCTGACGATACTGGTAGTCGCCACGGTCCATGCCGCCCGAAAAGCCGGAGGCGTACCCGCTAGCACTACCGCTGCTGCTGCCGCTGTTGTAGGACACACCGCCCATGGCACTCGACATAGCCCGCTGCGCGTCGTACTCACGACGCTTCTCCCTGTGTCCAATGACGCTGTACGCGGCCGAGATAGACTTGAACTTCTCCTCAGCCCCTGGCTGGTGGTTGCGGTCTGGGTGATACTCGAGAGCCAACTTCTTGTATGCAGCCTTGATTTCATCCTGCGTGGCATCCGGCCTCACCCCCAGTACCGCGTAGAAGTCTTGCTGTCCGGCGCTGCAGCTCTGCCAACGACGCTCCGCCTGCGTAAACGCGCAGGAGGACGAGAGTTCAGCGGACTGGTGCTGCCAGCGGCGAAAAAACGGCGTTGGTGCGGACGACGCGGCTGTCGTGTTCGTCATGAGGCGTATCGAAGGTCCAGCGACGGCACCGATGGTGGCACGATTGGCCCACAGTGAACGGCCCAGCAGTCGTCGCATAATGGCAACGTACCGTGTGGCTCTGATGGTGGAATGTCCCTTTGCATTCAAGCAAATAACTCCTACCTACAAGAGCGTGGAAAGAGAGCTGCTCGCACTTCGAAGAACTCACGCTGATATGAGAGAGACTATGGCCGATGAACGGAATGTGGGACTACCAAAGAGGAGTAGGGGGGGAGGGGGCACGGCACATCCACATCTGCACACTCGCACAAAACAATAGGCCGCACGTGGAGAAATACGACGCACTGCACAAGCCGACTACGGGGGGTGTGCCGCACAGCTGTTGCGGGGCATACCGCCACCACAAAGATGCCAAGAAGGCAGTAAGAGCGTTGTCGTCACATCAACACGGAAATGTTCACCGCGGAAAAAAAAAAGAGAGAGAAGTGTGGATGCAGGAAGAGATGCAATGGCGCAGCCAAGCAGGTATAGCTCAGACGCTCCCGTCGAGGTGGAGGACGGAGGGGCGCGATACGGCGGGCGGCCTGGGACCAAAAGGAGCAGAACACGTGTGTAGTGCTGTGGGCGCCTTTGGCGCGGTCCACCACGTCAAGGCAGCGAAGGGAGGAGAGAAATGTGACTCTCGTTTGCACTGCCCCCTTCAAACAACCGACACCAACAAAAACGGTAGCGCTGTACGGCGTGCCCTGCGCTAATGGGAGGCGAGAGGGCGAGTGCCCAAGTGGTGTGGCGGAGCCCGTCACTTCAGAGAGACGGCAGCAACGCTATACCGGTTCTTCTCTTGGCACGCCAACGCTCTCGCTGCCGGTCACAGGTAGGGGGAAGAGTTCACTTCGCTGCATTGATGCAGGCTCACACGGACGGCCTCTGAGCCTGGGTTGCTGATTTATTTTGTTTATGTGTGTATGCGCGGGGTGCATTTCTCTATGCATTTCTGCGTGCCACTATCGAGAATTCGACAGCAGGAAAAGGCCCATCGCTTCGCTCGGTACATCGCACAGATTGACGATGAAGCTGAAAGCGAGAAGGGACAAGAGGCAAAGAAGAAGACACAGGCAGCATCATGGTCGTGACCTCACATACGGCAAAACACTGGTAGGCACAAAGCAGCGACGCTTCACGCTTGCAGCGCAGTCATCGAAACAATCGAGCATACGACGTCTCATGGGCATACAAACGTATTCTGTGGTGTGGAACACTCTCTTCCACCAGAATGAAGGGTCGTGGCGAGATACAAGAAGAGGGAGCGTCCCACTGTTACAGGCTGGTGCTGGCTGCCGCTAAGAGCTGTTGGCAGTGCGCCTCCGTCTCGACGGCGCGCTTCTGAAGTCGACAAGTGGAGTCTCTGCGGGTCGCTGCTGCGCGGATGGACGTCTCCTCGACTAACATGGCGAAGCTACGCTGCTTCTCCTCGATCATCTTAATAGAAGTCTTTGCCTTCAGCTGCCACATATCTACGCCTTGTTGAAACTGCTCCACCATGTGGATGAGCTTGTCGAATTCGGACTGGATATATTGTTGGTCCTCTGTCAGTGCGTCGCGGACACCAGCCAACAGCAACGCCAGCTCTCGATCCACCTCCACATCAAGGCGTTCTATGCTGGCGCTCAGCTGTTCCTTTTGCTGCCGCCCCACCTCACTCCAGGCGGCCTCAAACTGCGCTGCAGTCGTGCCGTCCATGGGCCAATCCCTCGCTCACTACCTCAAGCGGCTCAAGGCACTGTTCCTGTGGGAAAGGCTGGAGAACTAGATGGGAGTAGACTGCGATGGCACACAGGTGTGTGTTGTCTGAGTGAAACGTGAGTTGCTGCTCTATAGATTGGTGCAAGACTTGTGTGTCTGCGGGTGGCTTTGTGGGTGGAGGAACAACAGTGGTAAACACGGCGTGCACTCATTGGGCGTGCCCGACGTCCAATGGAGAAAGTAGCTGGAGAGTGAAGGAGACACACGCGAAATACGCAAGAGGCAAGCGAGACGAACAAAACGTGGCAACCTATCTATGACAAGGGAAGGGGTGCATCGATGACACGTGTGAAGCCGCACGGCCACGAAACAAAGCGCGCCCGTGGTTGAGACGGGGCCACCTGTCAGCGTGCCCAGCGGAGGGCGAGGACTGAGCATGATACCCACGCGCACAAGCACGCACGCACGCAGGAATGGCGACAATCGCTCGTACAACGCAGAGGCGATCGGAGGGGTGGTCGCCGCTACACTGGCGCTTTTTTCTTCGTGTCGTGTGCTTGGGTGTGTGTGTGTGTGTTCCCGAGATACGGGCGACGGCGCCACCGCTGTTGTGGCGGCACAGTGCCAAGCAGCTAAAACAGAGGAGAGAAAAATAAAAGCAAAAACGAAATGTCCGCACACACACACACACACACACACACACACACGACACGGATCATCCGCACATAGCAAAGAGGAAAGAGAAGCGGGGGCCGCTGCGTCGAGGCCAAATAATCAACCCCCTGAGCGCAAAAAAAAAAAAACGTGTCCCGCCAGTCTGAACAGCGTCACGCAGCACGTGGGCCACTGAGACGGCCCAGTCCATTTTTTGAGAACTCGCTCACTATTCACATACAAAGCCCGACGTTCGCTGAACTCTCCCTCACAGGGCGCATCACTTTTCAGTTCCGTAGCCCGCGGTATCTCGCCAGTGTGGCGGTCGCTGAGCTGCCCGGGAGAAGCGCAAAGCGTGGCGCAACAACGACACCTGCGACACGAACAGCTGCTCACGCTCGTGCGCAGTTGTACAGCCAGCTGCGAACGCCGGCAACCCGCTGGTGTCGCCGTCGGCCCGGTCGATTCGTTGCTCGGTGTCTTCTCGGGTTGTCGTAAAGCGGCGCTCCGAGCGCACTGACTTCAACGGCGCAAGCGAGTCTCTGGAGATCGTCAGATCGTCAGCGGAAGCGGGACTGACAGCCTGCGTTGTGGCTGCCTCTCGCACGCGGATGCTTAGCCGTCGCAAGAAGTCGTTGAGGGCAGCGTCCTCGCGGGTTGTCGGAGACTCCCGGCCCGTCTGGCCGTCGATGTGCCGCAGCGTCCACTGCGAGTACACCGCAGCAAAACTGGCCACCGACAGCTCCACCTTCTCCGCACGCTTGTGTGTAGAGCCGGTAACAGCTGCTGCCCTGCCGAGCAATGTGGCGCTTACTTCAGCGTTGTTACTGTGCGTCGATGCTGATGTGAGGTTGATCTCGCTGGAGTCGTTCTCCTCCGGAGGTGCCTTGGAGAGGGAAGAGACGCTCCAGTCAGAGCCTACTGCAATCGAGCCGACACCGTCGACCATTGTCGAGTGCTGTAGGACAAAATCGACCAACACCTCGACGCTGCCGTCCCGTAGGGCATACAAGAGTACGACAGGCAGCGCTAGACTCTCGAGGAGGTCAGCTATGAGGACACGCAGTCGATTTTTGAAGAAGGTCTCCGTGATGTGCTCGTAGAACGCGTCCGCCGAGTGGAACCACTGCGGCGCGTCGTAGTGGATGCAGTCAACGAGCCGCTCCAGGTCGGTCATGTACGCGTACTCCCGTTCCCGCGGATCCAATTCTGGAACGCACGCATACAGCATCAAAGAAAGCGTGAGCCACCAAAAAAGGGTCAGTCCGCCAATTGAGGCACTGATGAGGAGGGCCGGGTTCAAGAAGGAGAGGACGGCAGTCACCAGCACGCACGTATTACAGACCCGCCGCACAAATCGAGATGCGCTGTTCGACACTCGCAGTCGATCCACCATGCGCTCCGCCACCTCCGCCCCGGCATACAGGCGACACGCATGCAGGTGTTCCACCTCGTTGTACAGCCGAAAGCGCCACTGCGCATCTGTCGTCCACATGCGCTGGGAAAGGGCCAAGTAGTTCACCTTGACCTGGGCCGCGTGCTTCACGAGCACCTTGAGAATCACGTACACGAAAAAGAAGAGAAACCCCGCCCCGTAAAACACGGCATGAGCGACCATGGTGGTGCGGACGGCCCATATGCACTTGTGCCGGGACTCGACTGTACGGAAGGCATCAAACATGGAGTCGAGTAAGGCCGTGATCACGCTTGGGCTGACGTACTGCAATGCGGTGTCCTGCAGCGCGCCAGCCTCGTGGATCGCAATCAAGTAGTTCTCCAATTGCATAAGACCTTGAACAGCACGCAAGGGATCGAGCGGCTCCCCGGGGGCACCAAATTTAACGCTGCCGCTGCGACCCACCGCCGCGCAAATAGTCTCTAGAAACTCGCCCCATCCCGCAGTGCTGAGCGCGATTGTGTTGCCGCCGCACAAGCCAATGAACTCGTGCCCGCTTCGCCCATCCAGGCCGCGCCGCAAATGATAGCTCCAGCGGTGCAGCGGGGTAAGGAAGCCGGTGTCGACAGCTGCCTCACGGGCAACCTCCTCCATCTCGTACTGTAAGTAATACGTCTCCACAAAACGCATCAGTTCGTACATGCAGGAGCCGAGAGTGGAGCTAACGAGAATGAATCCCCACAGGTGACCCCAGAAGGTGCTACGGAAAATGTACGGGGCGTGCAGCCCCTTCACCAGCGGGTGCACGGCACACTCCGGTTCCGCACAGCTCAGAGCTATCCCCCAGTCAAACTGCATCGTGAAGATAACTGCCACGATGAAGAGAACGAAGGTGTTGAGAAAATCAACTGCCGAGGAAATGGTGGCGCCCCAAAACCCCTTGTTGTACCAGTACGTGTAGAGCGTTTGTGTAAACAGGCGCATGTCCTCAATTCTACCGCTGCCGGCAAAACGAAGAGTAAATCGCGGGACGCGCACCACTGAGGCCCTCAGCTGCCACGCCATGATGGTCCGCGAAAAGGAAAAGCCTTTAGAGAGAAGGAAGAATGAATGGACTTGCAGGTGTGCGTAGGTAGGCAAAGCCCACTGGGGCGGGGGCAGAAGAAGGGGCGGAGCAGCTCCAGCACACGCATCACACAACTTGAGCAAAGCACTCGCTGATGGTGCCCACCCACCCCAACCACAAACACACGAGCAAAACGCAAATGCCTACGACTCCTTGACGCCTGGGAGGCTGAAACACGTGCACGCAGCCCTGAAGATTGAACAAAGGAGCAGAGAAGAGAAGCAAAAAAAAAAATAGAAGCAGTGAAATAATGCAAGGAGAGAGACAAAGATGGGCCTCTTGCTTGCTATCACGAAGGGCCATTTCGCAGGCAACGGGGAACAGTAAGAGTGAAGCATGTATGCCGTTGAGAAGCCAGAAAGGGAAAGGGGGGAAAGAGTAAGTAAGGGAGCGTCAGCAAGAGACAGGCAGAGGGGAATATGGAATCGGGGGAACAGGGAAGAAATGATGGACTCATCATCAGCGTGAAGAAGGACCGAGGCAAGGCAGATGCGCGTCGAGTAGCCTTCTGACCACGCACCGTTCAGCGGCAGCTCCAAATTTCAAGCTAGTAACGTGACATGAGCGGTGAAAGGAACGCGTCATGAAGAGTTGCAAGCATAGCGCGACAGAGATTAGACAACAGTGCCTTCGCAAGATAGGCGGCGTTCTAGAGAGCAACGACGACGACGCGTGTCGGCATGAGAACTGCAGAAATCCCTCGACGTCCTCCTTATTTATCGTGACGCTTTCACGTGCGGACAAAGTGCGCAAGCCGTCCTCGACAGCGACAGGGTCCGGCCTCGAATATCTCCAGGTCACACACAAACGCGTGACGCTACCACCATCACCTGCCATCCATTTCCGGTTCAGAGGTCCCCTTGGGGTTTGGTCTGAGGGACTAGTGAGCACCTCTGAAGTATAGGCGTGGCGAGGCAGTCTTTCTCGATGGCAAGCACGTCCATGCGCATGCGCGTACACACGCCGCTGAATCCCAGCTCTTGTATGTTATGTGTATTTCCTATTCTGTTCATTTAGTGTACTGAAGAGAGAAGAGTCAGACGCAGAGGCATAAGTAGACATGTGGCTGCATGTGGCTGCACCGCCTCCCACAGCCACAGCCACACAACACACACAGAGACAAGCACAGGTCCACGCGCACACACGCCATGCAGGCATTTCGCTCCTTCTCTGGCGAAACAAAAAAGAACGAGCGAACAAACCACTACGAGGCAAGGACAAATCCACTGAACCAAAGGCACTGCCTGTCCACAGTACCACCACACGCAGAGAGAATGCACGCAGCACTGCCAGTATTATGGCACTGGAGTGAAGCAGAAAACCCCCAACGCAAGACCACCCACCATGCAGACACAAAAACACGCAAAAGCAAAGAATGATCAGCATGGCCTGCCGGAGACGACTCACAATCGACACATGGCGCTAGAGAGCGGTGCGGAGGACACAGAAAGAAAGGAAACACGCATGCTGCTCTAAGTCACCCCGCAAAGGCACACACACACACAACACACAAACGTCTACGGAAACACAATGGCACGAGCCTACGTGCGTGTGCGCGCTGTTGCAGTAGCGTCACATACCCTCGACCGCTGGGTTGCCCTTACCACGCCTGAATCGCCAACTTCGCCAGGGCCTTTTCCAGGGCGGCATGCGTCCTTACACTCGGCATGTTCTCTGCGACACACCTCTCCTCCTCCGGAGGAGCGACAGCCGGCTCTAGCCAGCCCTCGTTCACATGCATCAAACACATCAATCTATTGTAATCCGGCTGAGCCTCGCCAAGCTGCTTCTGAGCACTGGCACGCATGGCGTTGCGCTTGCAGAATGCGCGCACGGCGTCGAGACGGTTGGTGGGCGACTCGATCATGTGCAGAGGAAGGAGGCCCCAGAACCACGTCTCATCGTTGCATTCGAGTTCCGCTGTCATGCCGAGAAGAACCGACAGCTCCGCATCTCTGTAAGCTTGGTCTCTCGGAAGTTGGACGGCACGAATCGCAGTCACGATCACGAACGCCGTGAGATAATCGGTGCCAGAGTAGCTTGAAGCGTGGGGGTGCAGACAAGCGGCGGGTGGCGCCGACCCGTTGGCGAATCCTTCCAAAACGAGCAACGCAGCATCTTGGAAGGTGTTGCCGCGCCGCACAACATCTTTCCCACGGCACGTCCGCAGCACGGCGGTGTCAACGCGCTCGGCGTACGGAGGCAGAGGATTGAGCTTGCGTGACGACGGAGCGCGCAGGCGCTCGAGAAAAGCGTGAATAATGTCCTCGGCTGGCGTGTCAGAGACACAGCCGTAGAAAGTGAAAATACCCAACAGCTGCTTCCACGTGGCTGCTGTTGGTGCCGCACGCACCTCGATGGCCTCATCATGCAGGCCTGTGTACTCCTCGTCGCGGATGAAGGGCTCCACCTTGCCCGAGAGGAGGCTTACAACACGCTGCCGCACCTCCTCACCGTTTCTAAACCCGCTCCTCGCCATCTCGACGTAACCGCCAAACTGGTTGCCCTCGCCGCACACGCGCACCACCCTCGCCAGCTCCTCGTTCGCGACCGACCGGGCGGAGGTGCGCGCCTCGCGAAGCCTATGACACAGAATCGCCTGAACCAGCTCCTCTGCGGGAGACAACTTCGCCGCACGCGTAGTGGAGTTGTCGAGAAGGACGGCGAGCTCCGTTTTCAGCCAGCCCGCCAGATTGCGATGGCGCAGCTGGGTGAGGTACCGCGCCTCCTCCATGGCGTTGGGGACGGCCGTGTCCGCCTCAGGCAGCCCATAGAGAGCAGAGAGGAGGGAGAGGATGGTGCAGGTCTGCCGCGTGGAGAATACCTCTACGCGAGAGAGAGACGCCTCGCCAGCAGCCGAGATTACGCTTTCAATGACGCTGGTTGCTATCTTCAGCTTCTCCGCCGAGAGCGTGTTGTGGCTCTTGGCGCGGTGGAGATGGATGGAAGCCAGCGGACACGCCACGTCTTCCGCCACGTCGGTGTGCTGCAGAAACAGCCGAAGCAGTGCCACAGCACACTGGGTGAGCACTTTACGGGCTGGCTTCTGCCAGTAAAACGGGCTGGCCGCAACGGCGCAGGCGCCCACCACTTCCGGTACCGCACCAGCCGCCTCCGCCCCGTCGCGCAACTCCGCGTGTGATGGAAACGCAACGCTGCCGGTATTGCTCCAGTCGGCGCGAACGCTCCTCGCCAACATGCCACGAATTGTCCGCTCCGAGGGCTGCAGCAGCGGTGGGTAGTTGACGTAGGTGCGCTGAATGATCGACTCCTGCGCGCACACGTAGTACACGCGGGGTTCAGCCGTGCGGCGCGTTGTCCCCAACTTCACCGAGAACGGCTCACACTTGCTTTTCGGGGTCATGTCCGGCAGGACGTAGGGCAATTCAAAGTCGGCAGTCGCAGCCGACGCGAGGCGCCGCTCCACCACTGGCCTTCGCGACGCTGGCGGCGGTGGCACCTCGTACCTGCGAACCTCAGCATTGGTAATCTGCAGTGCGTCTCCATGATCAGTGACCTCCTGCGGCTGCTCGGCTGCACGCATATCGACCGCGTCTTCCTCCTCGCTGTCGTTGCACGAATAGTCCAAGTTGTGCGAGTGCTCGTCCTCATCATGGATGATGGAGAGCGGGGCGACGTCGCTCGTTTCCTGCCCAAGAGTCGCACGCGACGCGGTGTGGCCGGCGCGGCTGTCGTTCAGACGATAGACACACCATCCCTGCCGGTGACCCACGAAGTGGGCACGTGCTTCCGCGCAGTAGCGGATGATGTCTTCTGTGACCCCCCCTGTAGGATCGCGCACCCGTACCTCGGCTCGCACATTCAACCCGCTCGACAAGGGTGGGGTATCGCCGTCAGGGTACAGTGCAACGTGTCCGTCACTGCCAAGGTACACCATCGCGGCGACGTCCACGCGCACCAGATTCACCGGCTCCAGAAAGCGCACCTCACACGAGCCATCGCGGCGGCTCACAGTGAAGCGCGAGACGCGGCGGAGTTCCTCGGGAGTGTAGGTGGCCAGCTCAGTGAGGCTGGGTTGCAGCGTATACTCGGGATTGGTACACCGTGGTACGGCGGCATTGCCAATCGGCGCACCCACCGTCTCGGGGGATGATCGCCGTGGCGAGTCGTGCGTCACTCGCTCCTGCGCTCCGGCAGGAGAGTCTGCCGGGGCACCGCCGAGCTTCAGAGCAGGGATCAGCATCTCCTTCAGCGCCGCTGGCGACAAGGCGCTCGAGGCGAGGGACGCTGGCACTTGCTTCATCAAAGTGGTCTCGTCCGGCACACGCATCTGCGTCACCATCCATGTGTGCATCGCCCGACGAGCTGGAGGAACAACAGGCTTCAAGTCATCCTCAGTCGTCTTCGCCGTCTTCTTGGCTGGCTGAGGCCTCTCATATGAGTCGAAGAGTAGCACGTTGCCGTACGGTGACGCGTTGTAGTCGGGAAGGGACATAAAAGCCAAGTCGGTGGGGCGTCCGACATTCACGCTAGCGCCGGCGGCAGGCGCGCTGACAAGCGCCGCTGCGGCGGGTGCCTGTCCAAAGGCACCAGCAGCCGGTGGCTGAGCCCCGAAGCCGGCTGCGGAGGCTGATTGGCCAAAGCCAGTAGCGGAGGCTGCTTGACCGAAGCCGCCAGCCGCTGGCTGCGGTGCGCCGAAGCCGCTCGCTGCCTGTCCGAATCCGCCAGCAGCACTGGGTTGAGCTCCAAAACCTCCGGCCGCGCCTTTCGGTGCGCCAAATCCCCCAGCAGCGGGCTGCGGCTGCTGTGGTGCGCTGCCAAAGCCACCACTGGTACCGAAACCGGTTGCGCCGCGGCCTGCGCCAAACCCTCCGGCGACTGGCGGCGCCTGACCGAAGCCGCCAGCCGCCGGCTGCTGAGCTCCAAATCCACCAGCGGCCTGTCCGAATCCGCCCGCAGCACTGGGTTGAGCTCCAAAACCTCCGGCCGCGCCTTGCGACTGCGGCTGGGCCCCGCCAAATACACCACCAGTGATTACCTGGGAAGCAGTGCCGCCAAAGCCGCCCTGGAGAGGTTGTCCAAAGGTCCCGGTGGATGTCTGCTGTGCTCCGAAGCCGGATGCCTGCTGTTGTACTTGGCCAAACCCACCGGCAGCTGGCGGCGGCGCGCCGAACCCGCCCTGTGCAGGCTGGCCGAACCCGGTGGTACCGCGGCCAGCGCCAAAGCCGCCAGTACCGGTCGGCTGTGCAGTGCCGAAGCCCCCTGGTGCAGCGGACTGGCCGAAGCCGCCAGTAGTCGTCTGTTGACCAAAGCCGCTCTGAGTAACAGCGCCAAAGCCACCCGCACCTTGTCCGCCGCCGAACTGCGCACCAGCAGTCGTCTGGGTGCCGAATCCACCCTGCGCCTGCTGTGGTCGCCCAAAAGCATTCACGCCAGGCTGGGAGGCACCAAGCACTCCGCCCTGCGCTGCGGGCTGATTAAAGCCGCCAGCTGTACCAAAGCCACCGCCTCCTCGCCCCGCCCCGAAGCCTCCAGCAGCCGCTTGTCCAAATCCACCCTGCTGCGGTGGCTGAGTTTGCCCAAATCCGCCTTGCTGCTGCGACTGCTGACCAAATCCACCCGTCTGCTGCCCGAACCCGCCTGCCTGCTGCGGCTGCTGCCCGAACCCGCCTGCCTGCTGCGGCTGCTGCCCAAAACCTCCCATAGCAGGGGTGGGGTGCAGACCGAATCCGCCGACATGCTGCTGAGGCTGCTGGCCAAAGCCACCCATCTGCTGCGGTTGCTGTTGGCCAAAGACACCAGCCTGTTGCCCTGCCACCGTTTGGACAAAGCCACCTTGCTGGGGTGCCTGCTGGCCGAAAGCGCCTGATGGCTGCCCAAAACCGCCCGTCTGTTGGAGAACCGGATGGCCAAATCCACTACCCTGGGGTTGCTGCCCAAATCCGCTTTGCGATTGAGCCGGTTGACAAAACCCACCCGTCTGCTGGCCGAAGCCGCCGACCTGCTGCTGCGGCTGTTGACGGAAGCCTCCTGACTGCGTCTGCTGGCCGAATCCCACTTGCTGCGGTTGGGTCTGCTGGCCAAAGCCACCAGGCTTGTTCTGGTTAAACCCGCCACCGAACGCGTTCATTCGCACACCGCGCACACGAGTATGCAGCGTTCCGGCTCGATTTTTTTCTGCTCCTTCTGCTGATCACAGCCGCAGAGAGACGTATCCACCACGTAGATGCTCACGGATATGCGTATGGGGGTAGGAGAATGAGAGAGCACCACGGCACAAGAGGTTACAGAGAGACCGCCACACATCACGCGCAACAAAGAAAAGCATCAAAGCAACAACCACGAAATGAGGGAGTTGGGGGACAGTGAAGAGAGGGGAAGTTGTTAAGAGAGTGAAAACGTAATGGTAGTGGTGCGAGGCATCCAACATAACAGCACCGCATACGCACCTCCACCTCCACCTCATGTGCAGTGCAAAACGCGCGGGTGCCACGAATAGTTGAAACACCGGCGCGCGCTGGAGAAAGTTCGACACATACAGCGATACGCGCGGTATCCTCATCACTATACTGCAGGATACACGCCCCCATCACACAAGAGTGTTCCGTTCTCCAACATGCCCACTTTCAGCCCTACAACGTGAGCGAGACCCCACGCAGCCCCCGGCCTGCCACGGACCCGTCGCGTGGTGCGCGGCAGCCCCTAGGCACGCAGCGCAGCAGTGCGCCGGCGCAGCCATCGGAGCACGGCCTCTCCCTCGAGCGCGGCCCCGCACCCGCGCGTCGCAGGTCGCCCCACAGCCGCCTCCATCATGCAGGTCGGCATGCCGTGCATGTCCCTCGCGGGGCCGCAGGCTCCCCACACCAGTCGGCAGCGGGGGCCGGGTGCGACACATTCCAGCCACGCTGCAGCTCGCCCACACCCAGCGCCACGCACGACCCGGCCACAGACGCCAGAGTGGCGATGCATCGCTCTGCCTTCCCCACGCCGTAGGCGCTTGACCCTGTCACCGCCAGAAGTGGCGCGGCGCTGGCAGGGATAGGGAGGGGCAGCCCGGCCTCCCCACACGGAGGGGGTACTGGACCCTGATACCACGCATTGCGGTGTCCCCTCCCCGTCGTTGGGGTACTGCAACCTTGCAGGATTTTATCACTCTTTATTCACCGAAGAAGTGTGGGCTTCAGCTCAAACTGCTAAGGACGAAACTCCTTTAATACCTCACGAGCAACAAGAAATGGACTTACATGCTCTTTCCCTAATCGAGTGGTTCCTCCCTGTTAAGACATTCTTTTCTCTAGGTGACGGTAGGAAAGTCCAACATAGTC